>NC_091792.1:9105909-9408939 GCF_041296235.1 Equus asinus
GAGCAGGTCGGTTATTCAACCTATGAAGCGGTTAATGTTAGTGTTAACACTGTGAAATGAAAGATAACTTTATAATGGAATGTGAATGTCCCTTTACGAGTACCTCACTACTACATTTTAAACACAGTTTATAACAGAATTTTCCATTTCTAAATGCACGCTCGAGTCAGGAAGATGTCTACAAAATGAATTTGGTAATGATGATGAAATTTTGAGACTTTCAATAAGCATAGATTCTTAAGATCTCCTCCGTAAAATAAGGGAAATTCCTTATAAGTAAATAGCTAGAAATTCTAAACGGGCCAAATGAAATAGATATAATCATTTCCTTCTTAGTAGACTTCTGATAATGTTTGATATGCCTTTAACTTTAAAAGATAACCATGAGTTGAGGGGCTGGCCCCATAGCCAAGTGGTTAAGTTCTCGTGCTTCACTTTGGTGGCCCAGGGTTTCGCTGGTTCGGCAGCTCTTATCAGGCCGTGTTGAGGCAGCATCCCACATGCCACAACTAGAAGGACCCACAATTAAAAAAACATACAACTATATACTGGGGGGATTTGGAGAGAGAAAAGCAGAAAAAAAAAGATTGGCAACAGTTGTTAGCTCAGGTGCCAATCTTAAAAAAAAAAAGATAACTATGAGTGGATGCTATTTGGTGTCTTCTAAGATTATGGAGTCTATGGTTGGAGATTGGTTTATGATCACATATTTCTTTTCGCTTTAGGAAGGCAGTTTGTAACTTGTTTCTGTTGATAGTACCTTTAATGAGCCTGAAGAACAGCGAACTGTCGTCTCCTAATGTTTTTCAAGACCTTAAGTATAAGGCTCTAATATCTGACACTTAGAAGACATTGTAATATTTCCCCTAAAATTTAATGAAGAGCAGCATTACTTAGTTTCTCTATTTTTCCACAGGCAGCTGGAACTTAACAGCTGTGTGACTAATAAAACATGGCATCTGCTTTCTAACATAGAACCAAGGAAGTAATGCTACTAAGCATTATTGTAAACTGGGTCACAGCCACACAACGTTTTATCTGAAAAAGCTGAGTGGTGCTGCAATTAACGAATGACCTGGAACTATAACTAGACTGAGGATTTTTGCCTAACCCATTTTTCACAGGACCAAATGCAAAGCTTTGCAGAAAGAAAAAAAATCAAATGGCATCATTATTTGCATACCCACAGAATATAAATCAAGCAATGAGTAGTGGAGGACAAGGGTGCGTCAGAGAGTTAATATTCATGGAGTGCTCACTTTTTATTGGCATGTCCTGTACCTTTCATGTGAGATACCTTATTCAGCCCTCACAGAAAAATCTGTGAGTTGACACCTTTATTCCAATTTTACCGATGAACAAACTGAGGATCAGAGTGTTTCAGGAGCTTTGGTAGGTAGTATCATGTGAGTGGGATACAGATATCATCTGACTCTGGGACAACACTTCTTCCATTGAACTGCAACACCTGTGAATAAACAAGAAAAGTTTCCAGGATGAAGGTGTCCTTGGGTTCCTCAAAAAGGATTCTGAGGTGGAATTTGGTGTGCAAAATGCTTATTAGTGCTGCTAAGATCAACACCTGTGGGAGGGAGAGGCTGAAGTGGGAGTGGGCAGGGAGAGAAGTCAAGCTGTGACTCAGCCCAAGGGCAGGCTGGGCCCATCACACAAGGAACCTGGGGCTGGGCTGGCTCCTCAGCGTTATTCCAGGTTGAGCTGAGAAGGCCATGCCCTCATACTCTCACATCAATCAGTCACCGATTGGGAGCCATGAAAGAAAGAGGCCTGACCTTGAGTGAGGTGATGCTCTGCAGCCGAGACTATCCCTGGGGGTCTGACAGCTGATGCGGTCAAAGCAGCTGAGGCAGTAAGTCCTTCACTGAAAGGGGATCTGGTGCATGGCACAGAGTCCATCTCGAACACCCGAGTGGGCTAAGGGTTTCCTAACCAAACTGGTTAGTTCATGAAGATAGGTAGGAAATGGCAAAGTTTTTGGATCTGTGAAACATTCTAACTAACTGAATGGCCACTTTACCTATTTCAAGCTGAAATTGTAAAATAGCTGATACCATGCAAGACTAAGAAACAAGGAAAGGGATTTGCTGCCTGTCACAGTAAGTTGTTTAGCTTAACACAGTGTTGGTAATGTATTTTCTAAGATAAACTGGAAAGCTATTTCTCCAAGAAAAATGACAGAGCAGCAGGCCAGAGGTACATAACAGTGGCCGGGGTGTGGATAAAGGGAATCCTGCATAACTCAGAACACTTGCCAGGGCAGGGAGCAGGAATGCAAGTCTGAACCAAGTGCAAACGTGGACTGGATTTCAGTTGAGAGTTTGGTCCCCAAACGTAAGATTATTTTGAACAAGGCAAGTATGATACAACAATGATATTTATCAGACAAAATGCATTCTAGAAAGGTAATTTTTCCTAACTAGTCTTTTCCCTGGATCACACCAAGTTCATAAACAATTTTATTGGTAACATAAACGTGTTTGTTTAATTTTCTGCCTGTTAGTTGGCTGTTTTCTGCATATGCATCCATGATTTCACAAGCCACTTCCAGGTAAGTTAGATTACTGCTACCTTGAGGTTTGTGCATCTCCGCATGCCTCTACCCTTTCCGTCCCTCTTATCCTCATGGATCTTAGATCTCCTTCATTCTGAGATAGGAAAGACATGAAGATGAAAGAAATAGCAAAGCTTGATAGTAACATCCAAAGAAATATTCTGCGCGCAAAAATAAGTGACAGTTTGGAAAGAACACCAAGAAACAGGACAGGAATCATTTTGTCTGGTGTTTATTAATTGCCTGTGAAAATCACTTTCCTTGGAGGGTAGGTACCAGGGCGGGCTCCATGCCCAGCCCACAGGAGACCCTCGCTAGGCACTAGGTGAACCCCAGTGAATGGACAAATGACTCCAGTTTCTGGCATCAAAAAAATGTACTGAATGTACTTCATGGCAATAACACAAAGTTCTTAGAATTAAGGGGACTAACGGGATGTTGTCTTTGGCATTCTCCATGTGACTTGCACGTCGAGAGATTTACCCCCATGATGAGTTACCTGGGATATTGCATGGGTAACAGTTGTGTCTCCTCTGTCCAGCTATTATTTCTTGAGGCTTCCATCTTGATATGATTATTAAAGACGTATTTCTACCTAAAATCCTGTATTTGCACCCCATTATAAAATTTAGAACAGCTTAGACACCGAACCTTGAGAATAAACCAGAGCCCCAAATTTCTAGCTGTTTTGAGGTAGAAACTAGGAGAAAACAGAAGCCTCTTTAGAAGCAAAATCCATCTCTCTGGGGGCAGGTCTTGGTGTTAGATCGTCTGTCTTCATCCTCGCTGGTATTATTTTCCTTAATCCCGGTCACTTGGAGATCTTGGTGTCTCAGTTAAAGTTGAAACCACAGACAATATACAGAAAGAGATAAAGGCGATAAGGCAAAGGGAAGAAAACCTCCTGTCCTTCTAGTGAGAACTATTGACTCCTGGAGGAAAATAAAAACTCGGCATGACTGGCTTGGGAGGCAAAATGCGGCATAGCTGTCATAGTTGGCAAGAGAATTCCTTTTGTAATTGATGAAGGGAGAGAAGATGGGGTAGGTTCCCTTCAAAATTATACAAAGAAAGAATACCCTGGAATGTATGTGCTAGCATCACAACGACAAATAGCCTTGCAGTTCGAATGTTACTGGCAAATTCATTACATGGAATATTATTTGCTATGCTCTTCCTGAATGCCTGCATGCATTGGCTCATTCAACAAGTCTATGGGTGCTCTCACATGGGCCAGGAACTCTGCTCTGTAGTGGGAATCTGTTTGTGAATGAGACTATAACTTTTCTCGCGATCTTAGAGTTCAGAACCTAGTACTTGTGTGAGGGTTACCATTCCTATGAAAAAAATCCCACTGTGGAACCAAGAAACAGTATCCTATGAAATGTACAGATCTGTCTTACCCAGGCCCAAGATGTCAGTCACCCTGGGATACTCCTTGCCTTTCTTTGGATCCTACTTATTCGCTTTGCATATGTCCCCAGCCTTCTGTATTTGTTCAATAAAAAGAAATTTCTATGTGCCCCAAATTTCACTTTTTTACTTCATTGTCTTAAGCGAATCAGTCTTCCCCCGGTGTAGCACCCGCATTTCAATCTCTCCTCTGTAACTTACTACCTGAGTGTCCTTGATAATTAATATACTTATCCTCTTGGAGCCTTGGCTTTCCCATCCATTAAACGGTATAATAACAGCACTTATGCCGTGGATTTGAGTATTAGGTGAGACAACGCATGAGTTTGAGCATCTTTTCACATATTTATTAGCCATTCACACTTTCTCTTCTGTGATATGCCTATTCTTGTCTTTTGCCAATTTTTTAAAAAGTTTTTATTGAGATTATGACAGTTTACAAGCTTGTGAAGTTTCAGTTGTACAGTATTGTCAGTCATGCTGTAGGTGCACCGCTTCACCCTTTGTGCCCACCCCCCACCCCCCTTTCCCCTGGTAACCACTAATCTGTTCTCTTTGTCTACATGTTTAATTTCCACATGTGAGTGGAGTCATACAGAGATTGTCTTTCTCCGTCTGGCTTATTTCACTTAACATAATACCCTCAAGGTCCATCCGTGTTGTTGTGAATGGGACAGTTTTATCCTTTTTTGTTCTTTTGCCAATTTTTTAATTGGCCAATCAATTCAGTCCAAAAGTTCCAAGTTGCGTTATTTTGTGAAATTATTTACATGTTCTTTTTCTAAGTGTGCACTGACTGACTGCCTGGCTGGTACTGATGAGGAGGGGAAGAGGGAATGAGGATAATAGATACACTAATAATTATGCTGACTTCTGATTTCTATGGTGAGGGATATATCTATATGTATGGCCACAGCTCTCTATATCTTATATTTGTTTCTATTTTTATCTATGTGCGTATAAGCATACATACAATTGTTATTGTTATTTTCTGTTTCCTTCTCCTTCTTCTTCTCCCCAAAGCTCCCCCAGTACATAGTTGTTTTTTCTCATTGTAGGTCCTTCTAGCTCTGCTATGTGGGACGCCGCCTCAGCATGGCCTGGTGAGCGGTGCTAGGTCCGGGCCCAGGATCCGAACCAGCAAAACCCTGGGCAGCCAAAGCAGAGCGCACGAATTTAACCACTCGGCCACGGGGCTGGCCCCTACTTTTACTTTTAATCAAAGAGAGGGGAAGGAATTTCAGGTTTTATAGTAGTGTGGTAGAAGACTTTTGGGGATAGTCAAAAAGAGAGGAAAAGCCTAGAAGTAGGATTGAGTCTAACATGCTCCAAACACATCATTTGAAACCATATGTCATGTTATCATATTATATACAGTATTATTTATATAGATATCCATTTAAGTGAGTGTGAAATGTAATGAGCAATTTTGAAGTATTGTCGGTTTCCTAAAAATAGGAAATTAATGTGATGTAAAATGAATATGCATTCTATAATTCTGTTTTCAATTGTCTGTTCAATGGAGACAATTACAGAATACATTTTATTTTAACTTAATGACTTTCTTACATACACTATTATAAAAAAGGCATTATAAAGTAATGTTGCATCTTGTCATTCATTGTCCTTGCTGTTTACATTTTGTCATTTTGCTCAGTTTGAATACTAATGTGAAGGAATTTGTTTTACTCCCTGGTCTAATGCATTAATATTAAGAGATTTAGGATATGAGGTACTTAAAATAGCAATCTAACATTTATTGCCTGGCATATACACCACACTAAGTTTAGCTAATTTTCCACTAAGTTATTTCAGAATAAGTTTACAAAAATAAGATGTGAGATCTATAAAATAATATATAATTTTTGGTAGTAAGGAAAGGGTTGGACATTTAAATCTTAAATTGGCCAAATATCATATATATTTGTGATATGTATTTAAATTCAATCTGATACCACAAGAAAAAAAGACTTTTACTATATTCAGAAAAACTTTTACAGGTTCACTAGCATTTTGAATTTTCAAAATGCAAAATTTAGTATTCCAAACCATAGCTCTATTTTTTCATCACATTAGCTAAATAGAGAACATATTGCTATTACTAATTTACCCAACTTGGTGTTTAGACTCAGTAATTGAATTCTTCTCCATAAATGTAGAAGTGCCTATAACATATTTATAGTGATTGAAACATTTAAAATGATGCATGCTTAGTTTATGAATATTCTACAATCTGTAATAAACTTTTAGTCTTTATCATTTTTCATCTGGAGGTCTCAGTGTTAGTCATTTTAGTATATTCCTCTAAAGTGTACACCTGGAACGCAGTGAATATGAGCACATTTTAATCTTCCCTGTGGAGATGGGTTTCATTCTTTAGATGCTACAAAGAAGTCTTAAAAACATAATGTCATTCCTGAGCATATAAGCATCTGGAAAACAACTGAGTTTGTAAAAATTGCAGTAGATTTTTATTGTCTAGACTTATTACAAATTTATCAATCTAAAATGCACTTACTGTTAAGTGAATCAATTGTGAAACTAAATTTTAAAAATGCCCTTAACAGCAGAGAAAAACCACACTCAATGGGCTGTAGAGGACCATCACAGAGGGTACTTTTCCAAATACTGTTTATGATGTTGTGCTCACATTCCTTGACGTCTCTTCAAGGTAACTTATTTTCTTATAGTTACTTTTCGAACAATCTGATATTTTCAAATAATAAGCAGATATAGTACATTTGATGAACACGCAAATACCCCTTTCTAAGGTTTCATATCATTTCTGTGCTATCAGAAATGTGTCTGATTTATTTACGTCTACAATGAGTTATAATAGCCATTTCACTTTGTTCGTTGGATGTCTTAGTATGCACTTCATTAAAAGTGTCATTGCTACTGCTGTATTGGTGGCAAAAATTAAAGCTGACTTAGACATTTGGGGTAAAGGGCTTTTTACATACAACTTTTAAAAACTCTGCATTTTGAGAAAATTTGAAGTATTTATTCTAATAATTTGATATTTCTTAAAAACATAAAGTCAAGGTACAATATTATTCATCTTGTAACTAACAACTAGATGATTCTTTTTATATACTATTGTATTATTAAATGAATGCTATATCTGGCTAAGTTTGATTGCTTAAATATTAAATATTATGATTTCTGAGTCTAAAACATTTTATCTTTACATAGATAAGAATTATATATAACACCCAGTTTCCTAAGTTAAATTGTGCAAAACCAGATTATTTAATGTAACAGCTGTACCCTGTAAGTTGGATCATATTTCTGTATGTTAGACATCAGAATGGTGGTGGCATGTGGACCAGAACTCACAGGTGGTGCCAATCTGTGCAGATGCAGTAAATCTTTTTAAAAGGTACTGTAGTGCTAAAATATGTTTACCATATCGCTCTAGCCTGAAAAAGGATTGTTTTGAACTGACCACCTGCTATATCAAGTTAGAAAATTTTTGAACCCAAAATGATATTGATAGACTGTCAAATATCCTCCCTATGTTATGTGTATAGACACATGTTCCAGCTGGAAAGAAACCCAGCTGAACTTATATAATAACTATCTATTTCGTTAAATCGAATTTCCTGTCTAAATTTTCTTCTCTCCTGTCCTCTCTAATTCCTGTGCTCTCCCCTCCTCTACATACCCATTTCACTCACATTCACAATTCAGAATTTGATTCAGATGTATCTTCTTCTAGGAAGTGTTTCCAAACCCTACAGTCTGGGTCAAATTCTTCTTATTTCTCCCATAGAATCTATGTGTTGTTTAATCAGAATATTAGCATTCTCTGTTGAAATTGACTGGGCATTTGTCTCTTCCATGACTTGATTCTAAACTTGAAGGCACAAGCTGTATCTTTTTCATTAACATCTAGTAATCCTGAAATATTTTAAGGGACCTATAAATATCTATTAAGATAATGAATGACACTGATGTATGCGAAGTTACAGCTGAGCTGTCAATCTATCTGAAAGTGTTCAGTCAATTTCAATCACTTCTGACTCAGATTCTGGACACATCTGATATACAAGAACCATTTCAGCTGATTAAAAAGAGGGGGTATTTAAAAATATTTGGTATTATCCTGTATATTTAATGTAATGATCTGGGAACAATCAAATGGGTATATATGGCCTAGGCATCGGTAGGTCAACATTATAAAGAATTTTAATTCCTATGATTTTGGCTTGAGTCTAAGGAGCTTTTTGAAAGAAGTTCATAAGTACAGTTTCACCACTTATATTTATTTTTTCTTGTTAGTCGAGCTTAATGATGTATTTTAAGAGCAAATCAATTAATTTAATTTTGTTCATTTTTATATTCTGGATGGCAAATCAATATAAAAATAGACAAAGAATAAGTTATTAAGTCAATATGATAATGATCATAAAGCAATTAGATACAGTTCAATAATAAAGCACTATAGCCATATACATTTTTATTATCTATCTCATTATTTAAAATCATGATTTATGAAGTGAAATATTACTTTGACTCTTCTTGCCAAGTAGACCAATCTTTTCATTCGATGATAGTGAGTCTTGTGAATAACAGTGTCTCCCTGTTAGAGAAAAAGGTATAGAAAGGAAATTTGAAAATGCCACCTGCATGTTCCTCTAAATTTAATTGGATTAAGTTTGATTTAAAATAATTTAGTTTAGCAAGTGTTTATTGAGAACTTAATATTGTTTAGGCACTGTTCTATACTGAGTAGCTCTCAGTCCAGGCTTACTATGTGTAAGTATTCCTAAACTCTCTTTCTATCCCTGGACGGTTTCTCTACAATATCCTGACAATATTTTTTTTAGTTTTTTTATTTTTATAGTTAAAATAAATATATTTATTTATAGATATATCACTTTAGTATTTGTAGTGAAACACTACTGAATGGCTCTAAACTTTGTAGTATATGAAATTATTCCATGGAGCTTTGTAAGTTGGGATCTGTGATCTAGCAAGTTTCTCTAGGAATGGGCTTGTGAATCCACTCACATGCTACAAACCTTCCAGATATGTTTCTTTTTTATTCACACTTATCTTTTGAAGATCATAGGTTTTCTACCTAATCACTAAGCTTTGATAAAGTTTGCTACATACAACATAATGAGATATTTAACAAATCAGAACTACATTAAACTTAAAAAATTTAAGTGATTACATGAGCCCACCCCTGGAAGCACGAGGTAGGTTATACATACCCCAGTGAGTATAAGGAAATGAACTCATATGAACCTAAATTACCTAAACTAAGTGTGTTTTATTAATTTAAAAGACTGTTTAACCTTTTTGAAATTCTTAATGATACAATAAAAAAATGATATATAGCTCTTTGAGGGGAAGAGAAAATTATCATACTTTTCAGTTTTAAAATTTCCATCAAAGGAACTCAAGGAAATCAACTGCAAAACAATTAAAATTTTTGGAATACCATCATATAGTACCAAAACCAAGTAATTAAAAGATTTCCATATCTCTCCTATGAGAACAATAGTTTTCCCATAATGAAAACACTCTAGAAATGACACTGGAGAAGAAATTCCCCCAGGAATAATATGAGCTAAATTATAAAATGCATGAAGAAAATTGGGACTAATATTAACACAGTTCTAAAATCTTATTTTATACGTGTAATAATTTTATACAAAAAAGACAATATTTTGATGGAAAAACTGAATAATTTAATGATATTTTAGATTTTATTGTATGTATAATGCAATTACATTCAAAACCTTAATAGGATTAACATGTTTATATACTTGACAAGATGATATTAAAATTGTGTTGGAGAATAAACACGCAAGAAGAGACAGTACTTTAGAAAATTAAGAATAATTCTAATATTATAAACTAAGAGCTAGAGTGATCAACAAAGTTTGATATTGGCACAATAATATATCACTAGAAGTGAGTAGATAGCCTAGTTTATACAATTTAATATTTGATAAAAATGACACTGTAAACCTGTAGAGAGGATGAAGGAGAGAAAATTAGACAATTAGTGTCACTTGACATGTGGGCAGTGGTTTATTGTAGGATAATGAGGCGCCATCACTCCTCCAGCAGAAACAAGTAATGAAAGACATGTTAATATTTGGCATGGCCTCTTTCTGAAACAAGATAACTCTAAGAAGACAGCTATAGTATAATACACTTGCAACAATTTCAGTAATATGAATAGGAACTAATTTGTATCATGTAATTGGTATTTTCTATAACCATACAGTTGTAGAATAGTGTCAATATGCACAAATGTATCCTAAATTAAAAATGTGTTTCTAATCCTATATGGACCAACCAGTAATACATAATACTTGGAAAAAAACCTTTTGTTATATGTTTGTGTGACATGGACAAATAACATTTTTTATTACATATTTCAGCTTCATAAGTAGTAGGAGAAGTGATATTTTGCATATTACCAATATAATGTGTTAAATGTTGCCTATTATTTACTGTCCCCAAATTTCGTGTTCATTTGTGGAGTTCTACAATGATCATTTTGACCAAAAATACTGCACCAATTGCCCAAGCTAATTTTACTTTCTTATTTGTTTTAAAAAAGTTTTAAGCATAGTAAGAAGGAAAACAGTCAATTTTTAGCAACTTTTCATTTGTATTTTTCACTTTTTTCATTTACATTCAAAATCCTTTAAAATTAAACTATCATTTGCTAAATTACGACTCGTAAATTATGTATGGGGAGTAACTATCACCTATACCAACGAAAATGAAAGTCATTTGCTTAATCATGTAGATGCTGTGTTTAAATTTTTTCTATTTTTTAATATGTTTTATCAATGAATTCAAGAATTCGGGTTCTTTTTCCTTCCTTATCTAAATCTGATACCGAGACATTTGTAGCAGAACTCTAGCCTTTGGGAAAATTAATTAGCGTCAGTGTGCCTGACAGTGAGTACAGGGTCACCTTTCCAGCTCTCTTTAGTTTCTTCCTAACAAAATAAACAGCCACAACAACGAAACAATCCCCTTCTAGAATTTAACGGCTGGAAAAGTAATGCATCTTTTTTCATAAGCCTCTTTGAAAGCGAAGTTCCTTGCCTGGGCTCTTTGAGATGAGAGTTACATCCCCTGACTTCCTGTGTTCTGCTTCTCCTCAGGCCTCCAGGGCCATAAGGGCTCTCTGCCCTGGCCTGGCTGGTCCAACCACAGGAAGTGCCCTGATGCTAGCCCGAAGCATTGGGCTCTTTTCTGTGGGCTCCTCCGTTTTCTTGGCATAGTCCTGATACAGGATTTCTAAGACTAGTCCCTAAATGCAGTCCTTTACCATGCCCCACACAACCACCGTTTTCCCGTGGTGCTCGTGTTATTGAATCCAATACAGCTTTTCTTGTTTGGCTTCTCTGTGAATCCTCGCTTTCTGTGATTCTGGTGGAGTAGATCTTAACAGTTTCTGGCTTTAAAAAAAGTTGTAAAGGAGGCTGGGAAACAATGCATTCAGCACCCTCGCTGGAGCCGTGGAGACGCCTGCAATAAATCCATACAACCTATTGCGGTAGCTTTGAAACAGATCAATTTACTTTCCTTTCTGTAGGGTCTAATTCATTAGACTCCTGCTATAAAACTTTTATTGGAGAAGTTGAGTCATAAAGTCAACCAGAAAGAAAGGATTTGGTGGTAAGTGGTATAAGTGTCATAATGTGAAGAATAAAATGCTGCTGACAAAATAAAAATATTTATTCACTGCTTTTAGAAGTGAGACAGCTTGAAAAAGATAACAAAACTGCATTTCCAGTGTGATAAATTTTAGTTTTGCAAACTTTACAATATCTAGGCATAGTTGCATGCTTACTGTATTGGACACATGATCATCTGTATTACTGTAATGCTCACATACATATACATTTCATACGTACTATACATGTATATATGGATGTGTGCATATATTTTCTATACATATATAAATACATACTATACCTATTTTATATATATATATAATGTGTGTTCTCTTGATTAGGGCATATGACTTAATTGAGAAATGAGGACGTTTCCTTCTCTTTTATAGAAGTTTAGGGTAGATACAAGTCTTCTGCTCCTATATTTTTTCCCCAGTCTACAGATAAGATTAAGACTGGTTTAACTGCATTATTAAATAAAAGAACAAATTAAATAAGTGAACAAATGGAAAATTTTCTACACAGACAAGCAATTAACCAATTGTTAGCTGTCATTCCCCAAATGTTGTATCTTCTCTCTCTTTTCTTTTACTATTAAACATCATACTCTTCAGAATTAGAAGGGAACATAAGGCTGGGATTTTGGATTTAATTTATGACTTTTGTTTAAAATTCCAGTTCAGTCTATTCTTGAACATTTAAAATTATGTGACAGATACTATTCCTCCAAGCAGCTCATTCCAATTGCCCTATTTATGAGAAAGCAATTTTTTTCTATTAAAGGGAAATTTACTTTCTATAACTCATATTCTTTTTTTTTAATAGTTTCTTGAGACAAATAAATTCCTGAAACCTATTCTTACTCTTGCTAACTCTTCATTTTCCTTGTCTGTACTCAAACTTCTGTTAAAACATTTCCAGTGTCTACATACGCTCTTCATGTTTTATGGTTTTATGTTTCTTCACCATCTTGGTTTTTCTTTTAATTCTTTTTGTTTTTTTTGCTAATATTAAGTGAGGGCCACAGAGCTCCAAGTACAGGAAATACCACAGTGTACAAAAGTGAGCCCTTTCTCTCATGTAGCTTCTGATCTCGTCAGGTAAAGCAGACAAAGGAACAAGCAAATAGTTCGTAATCAGCCAGAGAGAAGTGGCAGGGAGAAGAATCGAGCTGGGAAAGTGATGGGAGAATGACAGTGTGGGTCTGGAAAGACTTTTCTGATAAGGTGACATTTAAACAAAGACTTGGAGGAAGAGAAGGGATGAGCGGTGCAGGTGTCTGGGAAACTGTATTTATGCAGAAGGAACAGAGAATGAGAAGGCTTTGCAGTAGAAGCCTGTTTGGCATATTCAGAGGAAAGCACGGAGGCTAGCGTGGACTGGTGACGGTGGGTGATGGGGAGGTGATAGGAAAGATGGTCAAAGAATTGCTCTGACTGATATGTAAAATAGGCTGTAGGAGCACAAATTTGTAAGTAGGAAACACTATTAGTTCCCTTTGAAAAAGATAGTGGGGACCTGAATTAGGGTGCCAGCGTTGGATGTGATAGGACTTTCTCAGAGTCTGAACAGTTTTTAAGATAAAGCTGACAGGATTTGTTGGCAGATGAAGTTTGTAAGAAAAAGAAGTCATGGTTGACTCAGCAGTTTTTAGAATGAACAGATGAACTTGCCCTTTCTGTAAATGGGTAACCTATTTTTCTTTGAAAGGGAAAATAATATATTTGACTAATCTCTTCACACATCACCTTTCCATAGCATGAAGTTCACTTGAGAAATTCCATGTCCTGAGTGTGATCTGTTTAGCACAAGATAAAGTAAAGCAATCAACTCTCATATTCTAGATTTACTATTATCCACTTGCATGATCTAAATGCACTGTTTTTTCATGGGCACTAATATTGCATCAGCATTTGTGGATGTTCACTATTTTTCATGTTGAGTTTATCATTAAATCCTAGTGTCCTTTTCAACCCCAATCTGTGTGGCAGAGACTAGATAGCTGTTTACCAAATGCGTATCCCATCCTTTCATGCAAACTGCTCAGTTACAGCTCCTAGCATCTCTTGTAGTGAGTAGGGGTCATATGACTCAGTTCTGTCCAATGGAACATGGGCAGAAATGATGAACATACCTTCTAAGGTTGGCCTTCAAAATATCTCTCACTAAGAAAGCCTCCACTCTTTCCTACCCCTGCTACTTTCTGGATGTTGACATGAGGAAATCTTGGGTTTTACATGGTCAAGAAGGCCTATTGTCTGTGTGAATGAGAACACTTCCTCAGTGGGGAGGGAAGTGTGGAGGAAGAAGGAGAAGATAGAGGGGTGCAGGAGAATGAGAGAGTGACTGGCGCAAGAAAATGATGGAATAAAGAAGATTTGAAGACTAGTTCTAAGAAAAAGTTTTGATGATAATCACTGGCAAATGGAACTGAAAGGAAAAAATTAGATAAGAGACCCACTAAGTCTTTGAGGGAAGTATATTGGCAAGGAAATTGTGAATCTAGATTTTGAAAAAAAAAAAAAAATGACACATACAGGGTAGAGATGGGAGGCATCAGGAGAAAAAACATCAAGGGAGTTCCTTTGAGTGAGAAAAATCAGGTTTTATCAAGAAAAACATTTCTCACTGTTAGGCACCCTTTGCCTTCAGAGCATAAATGCATAATCATTACCATCCATTGACAGTCACGTGTTTCCTATTCTTCCATTTTCAAATGGGAATGTTTACTGTGGTTATCATGTTCTGGGCCTACCATTGTATATATCTGTCTGTGATGAGAGAATATGACTTATACATGAATTGTCAGATCACGAGAGCCACACTGGGACCTGTTGGAGAGGCCAACACATGACTCAGAGATTCCCTACATTGAGCTGAATGAAGTGACCAGATAGGACTTTGTATCATCTTCCTTGGGGAAAAGGTGAATGTGTTCTATGTGGAGGAGGACAAATGTGATGGATATTTGGTGATCAGAAGGGTGGGCTACAACAGAGGATGTCTAGCTATTTACCAGATCTATTTCCTTTCTTCTTGGTATACAGCTGGACTACATTTCCCAATCTCCCTTCAGTAAGGTGTAGCCTTATGACCAAATTCTGGCCAATGTGCTACATGCTAGAGTGTCATGTATTATTCCAAGGCGCATGAAATACTCGGAAGTGATCTTGATTCTCACTTCCCTTGTCTTGCTGGCTGGATGTCCCAAGCCTATAGTGATGATGGCAGCCATATTTGTGTTTAAAGATGTCGAAGCCTAGACCAGACTGGATTTCTGAATGACAACATGGATCAAAATTGCCTCCCTTACCCATTCCCCCTCCTCACTGACTGGATTTTATGTGAGTACAAAATAAGCTTTGATTGTATTAACCCAATCAGCTTTAAAATTTATCTGTTGTAGCAAGTTAGCTTGAGAAATCTTAACTAAAACCACTCTTCTTGACCAATTAGGTTTTTGGACATAAGACTTGGAACTTCTTTTAAATTACTTTATTCACCTAAAATCCAGATCCCAGCATTGCCTGCTGAGATTTATATCCCTTCCAGTTTTATCCCATATACAATTATCTGAATGGAAGGTTGCAGATCAGGGCTCATAAACCCCAATACTTTTGGAATCTAGACAGCTGGGAATAGGAAAATAGTAGGCTGTGCATCCCAGGGAACTGAAAAGCCACTTAAAGCCAATACAATAACTTAAAAAAACTTATTTGCTAGTATATTCCAAAAACTATAATATTGAGAGCTTTGATTTGTATCTTCATCTGAATATTTTTATAAAAATTTTCTTGGACAAAACTGAGGAGTGAGCCACTAAAATTTTATTTTTAGGCAGACTTTTATTCATTAATAGTATTTTTGATTATGCTTATTTTTGATTATGATTCTTTTTTTATTATGAAATCAAAAATTATTTGATTTCAACTATTTGCTGATTTACTAAACTTCCTTACTTCTTTGTTTATGTTTCTCCTGGTTGTTCATCAAGTTAGTAAAAGAAACAATACCCCAGTGACTGCTGACATCCAGATGGATGCTTTACTTATATCCATATATTTGGGGCCTCAAAAATTCAAAATATGTGAGTTCTTCCAAACCTCACAAGATGTAGTCTAAAGACCATTTGTATCTGAATAACATGAGAATTTGGACATTCTCTCTCATCTCAATTTATGTCCTGACAGTTAGTTTTCTGTGGAATCCTTTTGGCAAATTTAGCTGCAAACACACTGTTCCAGAATCTTGCCCGTGAGGAAATATTGCTGAGTGCAATGGTTTGTAGTTTACAAAATACACTTTTTTTTACCCAATTAAAAAAATGAGGTTGACATTTCTCTAGTCTCTAGTGTTCTGGCACTTTCCTTTTCTGTTACTCTTCAATAATAGCACCTACAAAATTATATGTTATTCTTTATAACTTTAATGATCTACTTTGCACATTCTCTCAGTGTTCTGAATAAATCCGTCCCTTCCAGGGTACTTGAACCTAAGGAGAATATTTCCATTTTTTATTATAATTTTTTTATTCATCGATCTTAGACTTTTTTTTCATTTATCAGTGCTCCATCTTTAGGTTCCTATTCTCAGTTCTTTATGCAGAAAGAAATGAGGCTCAGAAGAACTCCATAAATCGGTCAACCACATAAAAATAATTGACCGGGGGCCAGCCCTATGGTCGAGTGGTTAAGTTCTTGTGCTCCACTTTGGCAGCCCAGGGTTTCGCTGGTTCGGATCCTGGGCCCAGATCTAGCACCTCTCATCAAGCCATGCTGAGGCAGCGTCCCATGTAGCAGAACTAGAAGGACCCACAACTAGGATATACAACTATGTACTGGGGGGCTTTGAGGAGAAGAAGAAGAAGGGAAAGAAAAAGATTGGAAACAGACGTTAGCTCAGGGCCAATCTTAAAAAAACACTGTTTAAAAGAAAATGGTTGACAGAACGAGAATTTTAAAATATGGAGATGTTGCAAGTGATCACCTTGCTATCGCCTTGTTGGAACCTATAACCATCTTCTGGCTGTAGGTTCTTGTGTTTTTAAATATACTTGATTTTATATGCAGTTAATATGAATCCAACCCTTTTGGAAAATACTTTTTAAAAATTTGAATTGTGCATCTATAAATAGATATGCACAAAGTAACTAACAGTGGCAAACACTCTTATAGTGGTTGCTACGTGCCAGCTACTGTTCTAGGAGTTTTTATATATTTTAACTCACATAATCCTCACGATAACCTCAAAGAGTAGGTGTTACTATTATCTGCAATGTACAGATGAGGAAATTGTAGGATAGTGAGCGCAAGTTATGCGCCTGAGGATCCTCACATGATGAGCAAGTGGTGTTGCCAGGATTTGAGTTGTGACTGGCTCCAGAGATCCATGCACCACATTATGCACTGTAGTTCTTCAGGTTGAAATAGTTTAAAATAGTTTCAGACACCTTGTTATGGAAATCACGAAGGGTTCATGCAAGTTGCTCATTTCAGAGAATAGCACACAAACTGCAAAATGCCTGTTTTATTATTCATATTGATTGAAGGTGGCTGAGCGAGGAGGTGGTTGGAGTCTGTATATATTGTGTGTGCGTTACCTGTGAAAAGGCATAACTTCTGTTCACTAAGTCTTTTGTCGTATTTATTTTTAGCTTTGCTATGCTACTGAAATGGGATTCAAGTGTCCTCAGGGTCTTCTCTCTGGAGAACATTATGTATCTCTTCAATGCACAGCTATAGGTTTATAAATGCTTAATTTTATCAAGAGGTTAAAGCCTTCTGGATAAGACTGTGATTTTCAGGCTACATCCTGGGAACATGCAGGAGAGAATTCCAATTGATCTGGACATGTGAGAGTTTAGTACACTCTAGATGTTGTTAACTGGTGGCACAGAGAGAAAAAATCGCCTGCAGCTTCACTCTGTAGAGCGTGAATGAAGAGAGTTTATTTTAGATAATGAGCACCAAAAAAGGTCTGTTGGTTTTGAAACCCACTTGCCAAACGGATTATTTTAAGTCCACCACCTCCAACACTCCCCACCACATACTGTTCTATCTTTGACCTATGATCCATTTTCATTAGCAAAAAACATAGGGGAAAAAAAGAAAATATACTCAATGTAAAATTTCCTCTCCTGACACACCTGCATTTGTATGTCTCTGTGGCTTGGTCCATGGACCAAGATGCCACTTCTTGCTCCAGGTCAGAAGCATCTGAAGTTTCTTCCTGCTTTTCTTAAAGCTTTGTTGACAGTTATTCAACCCGTTAGGATTTTTCTCTTACTCCAACCCACGTGCTCTAGAAATGGTCTTTGGTGGCCATAAGAATGCATTCATGATTCTCTTGTATGCTGGCCAATTAGTTCCTGGTTTCTCTTGTCTGCTGTATATTTTTACCTTGTGGCTAGTGTTTTACTCTGGTATGCCATTTAGATTTCTGAAAACATTTATAAGATTTAAGGACATGAGAATAGAGTCTTCAATAATTAAGAATATCCTGGAAATAACTGTGTGTACATAGACATATCTGACCATTTGGAGATATTTTAATTCTACTTGAATTCAAATTAGAAAGTGCCAAAGTTTTTAACATAACAATTCCATGTATCAATTTTCTTGGCGCTATTTACAGAGACATTTTTAACATGTCATTAAGCAAGTAGTATCATTCTCTTTGTCAGTAGAAAAAAAATCTTTAAAACTCAAGGACTTCTATAGTCAAATACCAAGTCAATGATCTCTTACCCCTTCAATATGATGAACACCTTTTAATAGTAAACCATTTGCTTTCACCACACAAAGTGCATTGTAGGCAGGCAGCTCTTAGCTTTGTTCTGATTACAAACAAACATGTTTGTAGGAAGCGATACTGTGAGAACGTTAAACCAATATGAAAGAACTGTCACTGCATTTCAATTCCCGACGTGTCTAGGGATGCTTAATTTGGTCTGTATGTCTGGTCTTGTTGAATAAGAATAGCCATTTAGAGGTAAAAACATAGACTCTTCTCAAGAATAGGCAATACCTCTAAACCCAAACAGCCTTGAAAAAGTGTATATCTTGGTGCTGTGAATGAGAAAATGGGTGTGTTTAGAGCCTTTGTGCTTACAAATTAAAAGTTCAGTTTTCTACCCGTGTAAAGACATAAGGTAATGCATATGTTCATTTAACAATTACTTATATTGTACCAGATACTGTGTTATGCATGAGCAATACAAAAAGGAAAAGATATCTCTCGTTTTGATATTTTACAGGCTGGCATGTAGACAGATGTGAAAAATTATAGTACAATGTGGGTACAATAATAATGACGTCACCTAAGAGTAACAAACCAGCAGCTGGGATTACAGCTCTAAATACATTATTGTTACCCAAATATCGATGGCCTAATGCCGAGGAAACTGGAAGATTTCTGGTACAACTTCAAGCCAGAGACTCAAAGTTAAGAAGCTTGATATTTCCGTGATTTGGATATGAAGGAATTGGGGAGCAAAAGAGAGTGGACTTCCACAGCCAGGTTGCTTGAGATTCAAAGTTTTATTGTGTCAGCGAATCAGCAATGAGGGGGAGACAAAAATGTGTTCTAGGTAGCAGCACGTACAAAGGCCTAGAGATGTAAGAATCGTAAGGCAACTGGAGAATTGCAAACAGTTGATTGTAACTGGAATTTGGAATGCAAATTTTTAAAAGATTGTGAACAAAGAATAGTTAGGTAGACAAAACCTCATGTCATAAAAGAACTTCTCAGAATATGTTATAGAGTGTGCATATCGTCCTTTAGGTTTGGGGAACATTTGAGGACTTTTAAGGGAAGAACAGTGTGGTCCTACTTAGAAGTTATAAAGACGCTTCCCTGGGCCGTGTGCTATAGCATTTAGAGAGGAGTGAAAGCTCCAGTTCAGAGGTCGTGACAAAATTCTGTAGGAGAGATGTTGAGAGCCTGGAGTAAAACCGTGATGAGAGGTGTGGGGTGAGGTGGAAAATTAAGACTCAGTATTTTGTGCTGCCTTGACATCTGGTAAATTCGGGGGGCTGTTGAATGGCCTAACCACAAGTTCCCCATCCCACACTGCTCCTGTGGTTGAGTCCCCTTGCCAGAAATTGTCCTTGTCAAGTGGACCAAGTTCAGTTTCTGATTATTCTTGAGTAGTGGGTTTCGGTTTCCTGCCAGCCTGCAGAATTATTCAAACCAGCCAATCACATGCTCCTGTGGGAACGAGGGGCACCTCACCCTCTTGGTGCTACAAAGCCTGTCTCTCCCACCCTTGGTTATTCACTCCTTCCTAAGGGCATCTCCTTTGTGGCCTGGTGTGCTATATAACGCCCTCCTCCCCAAGCTGTGAGTTCATGTTACGAATAAATGGCTGTTGTGAATAGGAGACAAGCAAAAACAGAAGCTGAGGAGAGCAGAGGTTAGAGCTGTGCTGTCCGGTGTGAAAACCTCTGGGCACATGAGGCTGTTAAGCACTAAAATGTGGCAAGTCCAAAAGTGTTATGTGTATAAGTGTGAAATACAAACTGGACTTTAAAGACTCACTATGAACACAAGAATATAAAGATCTTGTTAATTTTTTTTATTGATTGCATGTTGCAATAATATTTTGGATATACAGTTTTAAATAAAATATTAAAATTAATTGCATCTTTTCACAGTTTTCTAAAGTAGTTACCAGAAAACTTAAAATTGTACATGTGGTTTACATCCGTGACTCATATTATGTTTCTATCGGGCAACTATGTTTAGTGAAAGACACTCAGGAAAAGAATCAGTGTAGCTTGGGTTTGTGGAAGAGAACGATTCCCAGATGGACTAAAGGCTTGGGCTGGTTGGGCATGGTTTTTAAAAAGAAAACGGGATTGAGGGGAAGCAGAATCTTTACCTGGAAAGGGAAGAGTTCAATCGAGGATGTGCTCAATTTAAGTGCCTGGTAGATAGCTAAATGGGGATGAACAGAGTAAGCTGGGTAATAGGTCTGCAATTCATGACCAAATTTGGGACTGGAGATACAGATTTTGGAGTCACTAGTTCTGTCATAGAAAGCTATGAATAAAATCTCTGGAGCTTGAATGTAGAGCAAACTAAGAAGAAGGTTGATGGTCTGTATTGAGGTTTGTCAAATAATCTAGTGCATTGGTACTGCTCAACACGCCTTAATACATTTCAATGAATTTTTGTTGAGTATCTACTCTGTGCCAGACTTTGATAGTATATAAGACCTTAGACTTATGAGAAACAGTAAAATATTTTTTAATGGAAGTCAATTATTTATATAAATGTCTTCTTTCACGCCTGAAATACTGTTTATTTACAATGAAAGATGCAAAAAATAATAGTTTGATAATAATAAATAGAAAACAAAATATTGAAGTATAATAAAATGTTTCATTTGTAGAAAGGAGATCTTATTAGAAGAAGGTAAAGTTAGAGATAGACTTGTGGAAAACTCAGAGAGGTTTTCTTGTGATTACCCAGATTCTTTAAGTATTGATTCAGTATTATATATATGCCTTCATTAAATTTTGTGACTTTCCTCTGGTTTGAGGAAGCTGTACCTCTAGACCCGATGTTCCTGATAGAATATTATTGAGGTGCAAAAGAATTAAAGTGAGAGATATAAAGAGAACGCACAAGGGAGATATTCTACTGAATAAACTGAGGAAGAAGTAGACGGGAGAAAGGGGTGAAGAGACTCGAATAGAATGGACTGAGATGGAACGGTCTTGCTCTGAATGTTGGCCAGAACAACAGCAGGGAGCAGCACAAATTTATTTTTTGATAGTGATGGGGAAGACAGTTTCCCATTTTGACCAAGTACAATTAATTATATGTTTAAGACATATATGTTTTATTATTAAAGAGAGTAGAAAAACATATTCTTGTTTGATGAAAGAAGAGATAGTGGTTTGAATATTATACATTATTTGTGTAACAAACATGTTCCAGCATAACTACATCAGGCATTGTGCTAAGTTATTTAAATATATTCTCGTTTAATGCTTACAATAAGTAATGAGTAATACTTTATTGTCTCGATTTTACAGAAAAGGAAACTGACTCAAGGAAGTTTCACAAATTGTCCAAGGCCACACAGCCAGTGAGAGGCAGAAGCGGGAGGAGAACCCAGAGATCCATAGTCCACTCACAGAACTGGTTACACTTGTTATATGCTGGAGTTCAGGGCGTGTGTATGCAGTTAACAAAGACGAAGGAAAGGAAAAAATTCATCTATTGATTAAAACCTTGGATTTCAGAGGAGACGCAACATTGCTCTAGTGGCCATACCGGCAGTCGTATTTATTCTGAAGAATGAGAACCAGGATATGCACATACTCCATCAGTTATTTCACATTTTCAGTAAATGCAGAGTTCTCCATCTGCTTTTCCCACCCACCTCATGGCTCACACAAGAAAATATTCATTCACATATATATACATATAGTGAGTATATATATATATACATATGTGTGTGTGTCCCCTTAGCTAAGCTGTGTTCCTGTAGTTGACATCAAATCCTATACACAAGAGTACTAGATTTCTTTGTTTTTGAAATTGTTGGCCAGCATTGTTTTTGAGGTACCTCCATCAAGCAAATGGTTAGTATGCTCTCTGGCCACAAAAACCAGGCTTTTAAGATATTGTTCCACTATAAACTGTTTGTGTAATTACAAATAAATCAATACTCTGGTAAACAAATCACTTTATATCATATTAAAATAGAGATATAGAGGAACAAAAATGACATAAGTTAAACGTAAATGAATTTGTTGAAATCAAGGCAAATAAAATCTCTTATTAGACTAAGAGCTATTTTTTTAATAAAAAATACAGTGATAGAGGGAATATAAATTTTTCTCAAGCATTCTTCCTTGTTGCTTACTTAATTCTTTTTAGGTGATCGTTAAATACAAACAAAATTTGTTTTTGGACGAGATTTGTAATACAATTTTTAGAGACTGGTATTTGACAAGCATATACTATATTTTGATTTGGGTTATAATCAAATAATGTTCCTGCCTTCCTTAATGTGAAATAATCAATGATTATGCTCTCGAGTTAGGCAATTGGAATAAAGAAAAGAAGGAAAGAGGAGAAGATACTGGCTTGCTTAAAGATTTTAGGAAGTTCTTTAAAATTTTAAAGAATATGTCATTCAAGATCATGAGATAGAATTTATTTAAAACGTTAAAGAATTACATATATTAAATCTCAAGTCAGTAATTCTGAAGTGGCCAGTAGGTAAAAATCAGGAAAAACCAAGATATTCTTAAAACTGTAATTTTCCCTGATTTAGTCTAATCTTCTCGCAGCCCAGAGTCCCTCTGGGTAGTTTACTGTACAATGAAGATGAATTATATGATTAAAATTTATCTTGATGTTTTCATTATCAATCATAATAAGAAAAATATACACACTGATTGAAATGAACCCAGGGAGAAGAGTCTCATTGAATTTGGGGGAATTCTGCTCTCAGTTATCTGTAGGTAGGTGAATGATATTGTATACACTATTTAGAAAAAAAGAGAACATGCAGAAAATGAGTTACATTTTAAAAAATCTGGTGATCAGTTGGACTTTGAGTTACACGAACTTTACTTAATTTCAAAAATATCTCCCTCTCTTCTATCAATACTTTTGTTATCCCACTTGGAAAATAAAAGTTAGTCTCTAGTTCTAGAAAGAAAAAAATAGAATATAAACTGGAGGAAACTAGTGAACAAATCAATCAAATGTTAGAACTCTAAATACACAATTATTGTGGTTTTAATGTGCTCAATGGAATGCTATGGAGCACATGCTCACCTAAGCAGCAATAAGGTTGAGAATTTGAGTCCCACAGATAACAAAGGACCAACAAAAGCAGTAGTTTGTGATTTGTATTAACTCACGCCCAAGAAGAATCTTACATTTTCTGAAAAAGATCAAGAGCCTTTAGATGCAGTGGGTAAACAAACAAAAATCTTAATAAAGTATATGTCCGAAGCTGAATTCTGAAATAAAATATGTAAAAATTCTTGATTATCTTTTAGATTTGATTTGATTTGCTTGCTTAAAACAACAACGACAACAACAAAACAAACAAAAACAAGACCTTTCAGTTTTCTTTGAAGACATTGAAATATGTCAAGCATAATTTCTCAATAATAAGAAAAAGTAATACCATTTATAGCCTACAGAAAAATTACTCTGGAGGAAGGATGGGTTGACAGGTAATGTTACCAGAGTCACTTTTAGTTAATGTTCTGTTGAAATTTTTCCTTTGTATACCAATGAAAAGATTAACAAAGCTTTAATGTATCTTCATTGACAAATGGGATAAAAACCCAACCAGCATGACAATAATCTCCAAATAGGAGAGGAATCTAAACTCTAAGACAGAAAGAACATCACTTCTTCTCTAGAAATTAATTTTTGGGTGTCATGGTTGAGAATTAGTGATGTTTCAAGAGGTAAGTTTTAGATTATATTTATTTTCCTAAATAGGCATTAAAAACATAATCTTCTGCAATAGCACATGTACTGGCATATATAAAAGTCCATGCTTTAAAACAACTGACATATACTACATAGAAGGCACAAGGGCCTCACGCTACCTGTAAACACATATCAGTGTTTTCATTTCATATCTTATGAATAAGGTTTTTTCTTCTGTGGATTGTGAAAAAATATATAAATATTACATCATTGTCATGGTGGAAATACCTAGATTAATAGGAGGGTAAGATTTTGGATCCATGTAAAGATGGCCTTACACATACTAGTTAACATTATGCAGAGGATGCACTTTCATTCCTTCTACCCAAAACCCTCCAATAGATATGGTTGGAACCATAATGCAAAATTCACTGAGCATGGCTGCCCTGCCAGATAAAACAGTAATATCAATGAATGTGGAAACTTTCAGATAGTCCCTTTCCACAAAGGGAAAACAGACAGAAAACATGGTAGGCTGCAACTTCACAACTTCTTTAGCAAGTCAAGGAAATTCACAAAGAGGAGTAGCAGAGGAAAATACATGTGAGCTAAATATAATAAATAGTTATTGCTCAAAATAAGAGTATGGGATTCTGTAATTTCTTTTCATGACAAAAGCAAAATTGTTTTTGAATTAGCAAAAGGAAGATGTAAGCCCTTGATTCAGATATTGGGTTACTACCAGTCTCATTTACGGATAACTCAGTCTTTATCTTTTCCTCAAGATTCTCATTTGTCACTTGCTTATAATCAGGGTTCTCAGTCATACACAGAGTTTCTGAAACCTTATGGTTAGCAGAGGAACTGGCTGTGTTATGAACCCCACAAAAGAAACTGGATAATGCCACAAAACCCTACATTATTTCCCGAAACCTTCCCCCAGGGATTGATGCTAGCAATTGCCAATGCGTGCATATATAACAGTTTTCATTTGATGAAAAAGATAGAAGGAAATTTATTCACACAGTCCTCTGTCGACAATCACAAGGGTGTTGGGGGGATGAAAGCTGTGGGGTCTGTTTTGCTATTGAATAGTCAAGTAAGCATCTCGTGAGCCTTGGTTCTTTTCTCCACTGCTACCTCACTTTCTGCAGCTCCTGTCTCAGCCAGGACGGCAGGGGCTGCCCCAGTCTATGCAGTAGTTTGGACAGTTCCACGTTATGATCTCGGTAGTAATTAGAGAGGAAAGTTCTAGACTGGAAGGCAAAAAGGAAAAGAAGACTTGAAGGAACTTATTAATTCATTAGATGAGATTGTGCAATCTACATTTCTTAAGAAATTCTATTACAGCATTGATGTCTCTAAAATAAGTATTTCTTTGTATTTTTCCTAAGATATCACTCACTTTTGAAAAGATTTGGCAGAAGAGTAGCAATAAAATAAAAGGTCTATGTAGGTCATATGTGGCTTGTCTTCCATATGGCACTTATTTATTGTGGGATTGATGACGTCTACGTAGGGAGGAAAGCCAATGAGAGGTGTGTAATAGGTATGGGCATACAATATATAATATAATAAGTATATAATAGAATGAAGCAGAGACCAGCTGCGGTACCAAATCCACAGAAGCAAGCTACCAAAAACATATATTTCCTTTAAAATTGTAAATTCTGTAAAATTGGGCCAAAGCATAAAAATAAAAAGTGAACATAAATGATCATATAAGCTGAAATTCACGATTAAAGAAACAACTTGCAACATTACAAAAATATTTTCTCTATTTAGTCAGGAGTAAAATAGATTTAAAAAGAATCATCAAGAGCTTTCTACTTCAAAAATATTGTAAGTTCTCATTACAGAAATCATTATAGTAATCTTTCTTGTGATTCTTATATTCCTAATCAAGTTGGAGTGATTGGCCCTTACTAGATGAATGATTTAAAAAAAGATTATCAAATATATCAATGGCTTTAGTTTATGTTTGCTTTTGTTTCTGGAAAGCAGAAAATTTATAATTGGGTTTTGTCTCTGGATATCACTTACTTCATATTATAACCTACTGAACACAGTTCTGTGTCTCTGACAAAATAGTAGCAATGAACACTTTTCCTGTGTATGTATAGGTAGCAACAGCCCCCACATTGTTTTCCATCTAGTCAAGGTTGTACCGTCTCTCTTAAGCCCTTCCCAATATTTTAGCACAAATGTGTCTCTTTCCTCATAAAACTCCCTTAGCAACTTTTGTGTACACTGTGGAAATGGACTTAAGACAACTACATTTTGTCTTCTACCATTTACCAGGTATTTCATTACATTTCTTCTCTTAAACTAGGTTGTAAACACTTCAATTCTGGATAAGATGTTTATAAAAGTAATGGGAACATTACATTGATTTCTTGGCAGATTAAAGTGATTTCTGAAACCTTTTTGAAATTATGAAGTTCAAAGGTATAGTTTAAGGACCTTCTGGTACTTTTATTTCCATAGTAAATGCCTTCCATCCTCCCTTCACTCACCTTGCCTTAGGAGAGAGACTCATCATATCTGGCTCAGCTGATTGATAACTGTTTTCCCAATCCTCGTCTACCTCCTCACACCATCACTTCTACTGAGAGATTTTTTTCCCTGCTTCTTTGTAGTTTGTCATTGTTTTAGGTATCTTATTATAAATCAGTGACCATAACTAATGTACGCTCCTATAGTAAATTTGAGTTCAAAACTGTTTTATCCTGTATCCTCTCTGTGATATTATGATTTATAGTAAGTAATACATATTTATTCTCTGTCTGGGTTTCTGGCACAGAGCTCCTAAAACCCTTGGAATTTCCTAAGTGGGAGAGTGAGAAAGGTGTCTTTTGTTATGTTAATGAGGCGACTTTTGGCCCCCCTTTAGGATGAGGCTAGTTGCCAGAGGAACCAAACCTGTGAAGAGAGGGTTGGAACTTTAAGTCCTTACCTCTAGGGAAGGGCAGAGGGCCTGAAGGTTGAATCAGTCTCATTGGCCAATGATTTAATCAACCATGCCTATGTAATGAAGCCTCCATAAAACCCCCAAAAAAGGACAGGGTTTCAAGAGCTTCTGGGTTGGTGAACATGTGAAGATGCCGAGTGATGCACTCAGAGAGGACATGGAAGCTCTGTGCCCTTTTCCCATACCTTGCCCTCTGCCTCTCTTCTATCTGACTGTCCCTGAGTTATGTCCCATTATAATAAACTGATGATCTAGTAAGTAAAATGTTTCTCTGAGTTCTGTGAACCACTTGAGCAAATAAATTGAACCAAAGGAAGGAGTCGTTGAAACCTCCAATCCATAACCAGTTGGTCAGCAGCACAGGTGACAACCTGGGCTTGCGCCTGGCATCTGAAGTGGAGGGCAGACTTGTAGGACTGAGCCCTTAATCTGTGGGGTCTGATGCAGTCTCTGGGTAGAGAGTGTTAGCACTGAGTTGAATTCTAGGACACCCAACCAGTGTTGAGCATTGCTTGGTGGTTTGGAAAACTTCACTCACATGTTGTAATTGGTGATCAGAACTCTTTACTCTTTATTGCTTAGCTCATTACTATGCATGGTAAATGTTTAATATAATAATAATGCTTATATATTTTACCCAAAATCACTTGTTTAGTGAACAATTTATTTAAGGACTTTACACATTTGGAAAGGAGTTACTGTTTTGCATTTACATTTGAATTGCCTCCCAACAGCAAACAATGGGTATCTATCAATCATCTATTTCTGTTGGTCTGTCTATCTTTTAAATATATAAAACTATTGATAGCAAAGAAAGACCAGAAAAAGGAACCAAATTTACTGTCACCAGTTTTGAAAAGGTTGTATGCCCAGAGATCTACCAGTATATTTCAAAGATTAGGAAAATATTACCTCTGGATCCATGGGTGGATATTTTCGGCCTTTGCTTTTTCCAAGGCATTTGGTCTTTCCTCCTTCCAGTAGCTGACACCAAAAGCCCTTCTGGGGATCAAACCTACAAATGATCAAACATAAATGATTTTATAAAATATAATGATTATAAATTGTATGTGGAATTTTGAGAGAGAGAGCCTCACCGATTGGATAAAGGAAATGCACTTTCACATGCCCATTGCTTCGATTTGATTTAATTCAGTTCTACAAATATTCATTGAATTGATTTGAGAGGGTCTTATTGAGATTAAATAAACTGTTAGTGCTATTTGTGAATATTTCTCCCGTAATAAAAAGACATATAGATCTTTAGGTCAATCTTATGTTGAAATCGTGAACTTAAGTTCCACACTTTACCTATTCATCCGTAAAAGATCAAGGACCAATCATCAGAACTACAACCCACATAAAAATGACCTTAAGATTTATTTACTTATGAATATGATTTCCTGTCAAAATATATTAACAGATTTCTTTGAAATCATTCAATGGTATATATTAAAGTGACTGAATATAAAGTAAATACACTTATGTGAATATAAACAAGAATTAAAGCTTTTAATTTGGAAAAATACTGTATTTTTTTTACAGTCCAAAACGTTTACACTTCCCAAGGAGGAAATTAAAAATGTAAAAATATAATTTATTATATTTTTTTCAGGTAGCACGAGACATGGGCTGTACAAATAGTGAGTGGAAGATTAGACAAGCTTTTACTTCTTTGTTGAAGGCAGATGATTCTACTAGATAATTCAGGTCCCTATACTCTTAAAGAAAATTCTACTGTTGTTTTGCTCTCCTGGCTGCACAAAGTTACAAATGGAAGAATGTGTGGCCTAATTATTTTGTTTAAACTCAGACATATACGAATTTTTGTTTAGGACTAACAAGATAGGAGAAACGAAAGAATGAACCAAATAAGAAGGGAAATTTTAAATTTATTGCTGTGGGACTTGCTGCATGCATAAAACATCGAAAAGGTTTGCATTTTTGTTGCTCAGCAGATGTTTTAGAAGGATGGAACATAATTGACTTGGATGTAAAGTTAATTAGTTGCAGAATATTTCGTTGCCCTGGGCCCATTCCTATAATACTGGTGCACCTGCAATTTGCCTCTGCACATATGTGAACTCATTTAAGGGGAGAGGGAAATTTTCTTCACAGTTCCCTGCCCAACCTATTATCAGAGACCCGATCCTTGCAGTCCAGGTTGTCCTAGTACACGTTATCAATTAAAATTAAATACATCACTGGTTAAACAGATAAAAGGAAGACAGAGTCATTTCCAACCTGGACTTTTCAATCTGTTCTTTGCCTATCATACAGTCCTTTCTCTAGTTTTCATTAATTTCCCCAGAGGAAAAACAATTCAGCCTGCTGTGCAAAATGAGATGGGGCAATCGGCGTAACGGTGCCCCTAAGCAGCATTTTCCGCCACAGGATGAGAATATTTAACTGCGTTGAGGTAAAATACAGATCAGGCAGCAAAGCCAAGAAATTTCTTCACATGCTGAGAGTATCTCCTTTGCTGTCAGGTGTGCAGAGGTCTCCGGACGGGCTGCAGTCTCTCCTTGCTCTCTACAGCAGCTGCTTGGAGGCAGAGCTTAACACAACCTGAGCAAGGACAGCCATCCAGGATGCTGAAAGTCATTCTTTCAGATAGGGTTGTTATAACCTAGAGTCCACATGTTTTTGCTGTCCTGGTTTCATTTATTGCATTGGCAACATTATATAGCCAAAGTCTAGCAAAGGGCATTTATTCTTTCTAAGTTCTGTCAATCCACTGTTTCATAGTTTCATTTTAGTAGGCATGAAATGGTGACATTGAGATGCAAAGCCTCTCTCAAATAACGGTTAGACAACTTTGAGGACATGAATTGGTTGCCACACGAGTTCCTTTCTTATACTGAACATCACTACAGTTATTAATTTTTTGTGAGGTGAGACATAGTAAAAACCATATATTCTGTACTTGTTTGTAATCTCTTCTTTAAATGTATGGTTTTCCAGCTCTACAGAACCATAAGCAACTATTTGTAGTAGACAGGCTAGAACCATTCCCTAAACTGCCGCACGGAGGCAGGGGAAGTCACGCTAACATCAGTAACGATTACTGCAAGATATGTTACGGCCGCTCCGTCTACCTCATCAGCAGGGGCATGCCTGTGTTGTTGTTATTGCCATGCGTAGGGAAAAACTTCATTAGGGTTGTTTTAGTGCATGAGGAGCAACCCAGTCTTATTACTGCTTTTCCTGTCCCTCCATTACCCTCCCTAATTGTCTAATTGCTGATTCTAATCTGCTGTGAACTGGAAAGTTATATAATCAGGCTTGTTAGAATTTTCTCTAAAATTTAATAGGCTTTATAGCAGGCCTTGTGTGACTGTCAAGTCCAGGCCCTTTTAAAATATGTTTTTGCTGCTCGGAGGTTTTGTTTTTGTATGTTTGTTATTTTGCTTCTTTCCATTGTTTTTCCATTTTTAATGACCAAGTGTATGGTTTTATTTTCCCAAGATGACTGCAACAATGTCTCCCTAGCCACATTCTCTTCTGCAGAATGCCCTTGCCCCTCCGCATCAAGAAGGGGAGGCTCATTTCCCTCCCCTTGGATTTGGACTGGGCTTTCGTGACCTGGTTGTAATCAGCAGGATGTGGAGTAAGTGATGCTGTATGACTTGCAAGGCTAGGTCAGAGAAGGCTAGGGCTCTCTTGGACCTTGTTCCTTGGATACATCGCTCCCTCTCAGAAGACAGCCACTGCACTGTGAGAAAGGCACACAAGAGGTCTTGTCCCATTGAGCTCCGCCTTTGAGCCATCCCAGTCCAAGAGACAGAGATATGAGTGAAGAAGTGAACAAGTCTCCAGATGATTCCCGTCCCCAGCCGTTCGAGTTATACCCAGATATTCATGTCTTCCCAGCTGTGGCCCCAGGTATTATGAGCAGAGACAAGCTGTCTCGGCTGTATCATGTCTGAATTCCCAGCCTGCCGAATCCACCAGCATAATAAAATGACCGTGGTTATATGCTAGTCAGTTTGGGAAGGTCTGTCATGCAACAATAGATAACTGGAACATTATACGTGATTATATTTGGTTACACATAATTTAATAAATACAGAGTGAAACATGAATGTATCGCTTTCCCAATTCTGCCTGAAATCCTGCTACCTTCACAGAGCTAACGACGGGCATCTGCATTTCCCTACTAACTCGTAAATTACTTGGAGGAAAAGACTACATCTTTTTCACCTGTGTAACTTCAATTTCTAGGACACTTTCTGCACAGAGTAAGCATGTAAGAATTCTACCTAACCAAACTGATAGTGGGAAAAAGCTTACAAAAAGGGGAATTTGTGACATATCAAATTTCTATAATACTTTATAAGATAAGGTATTCCTGGTCTTCAAAAGGGAGACACTACATGCATAATGAGAATATTCCTTTGACTGCTTTTGAGTAGCATAATGATGTATAAATTCACGGCTAGTAGTAATGATGCTATATACACTCCTACCAGTGATAATTTATGATGGCAAATAATGGAAATGAAATCAAGCATGAGAATAGACTCACGTTAGTGCTTCAGAGTAATTATAATGAGGTGTAACTCCCAGAAACTTCTGGACTTCATCCATCACAGTAGCTGGGTCAGATCTCAGCTGCTGTCCATCAATAATTAGCAACTGTAAAGTCAAAAATAGTCACTTTATGAAGAACAAAACTAAATTAAATACACTGAGCTGCCACCTTTGGCCTGGTATGACCATCAATTAGAATCAGTGTGAACATGAAGAAAATATGCACTACTTAGAATACATTTTAATGTTTGCTGTTCTTGTGTCTTCCAAATAAACAACAATTAAAGTTTGCCACCGGCATCATTTATAACCCTTAACTAACTTGACTGTGAATCAGAAATAAACATAGATACTCTCTTCATTTAGTTGTGAAGTAGAAACATGATTTTCCGTATGTCATGCAATCAGATAATTAGTCAGCCTATGAAATCCCATAAGCTAATCTTGGAGCCAAGGGCTTAGAAATAGTGGGCCCACAGTTGAAAATTACCCATCTATTCTCCTTACAAACTATGACAGAGAACTCAGCTTCCAGTTGTAACCTTATCTGGGATGTAGAGTATAAACGATATGGACACTTTCCTCAAATCCTTATTTCTTGTTCTATTCACATTCCTGGAGCTGATATAGCACTTTCCATTTTGACGGTCTAATGGGTGACCTCCTTCTTTCTCTGCAAGAGTCCCACAGGACAGACGACATGAGTATCTGCACATGGTGATCCATAATGGTATCATCTAACTGACTGCTCTGCCAGTAGCTGAGAGTTACTGCTGCCTATGAATCACGTGATGTCTCCCGTGTGAGGACTTAGCACTTTGACACCAGCTTCTATCCAAAAGAAGATCTCAAGAATTTGTTTCACAGCCACTTAACAATATTTTAATACTGTTATTGACATTAAAAACGCAAAGATCCACTCCTTTTTTAGGTATGTTCATCTCTGATTATAAATCACTCTCTGTGGTAATGTTAATTCATATTTTCTGTTTGTCAGTGCAACATAATCATGATAAACAGAAGAAATTAATTTCAGGACATTACCTGAGAAGTAGCAAAGTAAGTTAGCCATCTTTCTATGTGGACCGCATACCACCCAGGTACTAGGCATCTCCTCTGCAAAGTTTTTAGGTCCGATGGGGCCCAATGTCCTGTTGTAATAACTTCATAGAAATTAAACCTCAGGGCAGCTGGATCTTCATGTGATCGTTGGTGCTTTAACAAGAAATCAGTTGTAAAATTAATTTTCTTTATGCCTGCACCGGTATGTGTGCACATGTGTGATGTGTGTGTACATATGTGTGTGTCTTTTATCTCCAAAAAAGTAATGAAAAATGATTGATTATAGAATGAAAAATAAGGTAAAAAGTGCATATATTGAAACTTAGGCATTGGCATATTGCTTTTTAAAGTACAAGTTTTCCATAGACATCAAATAGGATGCAGACAGGCCTGTGGTTGTCCTCATGTCTGGAATATTTAGGTGCAAGGAAAGAGATAGAGTAAAAGGACTTTCTTCACGGGTCTGATTAGAAGTGAAAAGACGTCAGGAATCAGACAAACCAAGCCTGATGAAAAGAGATTTCAACTGGCAAGAGTGGGCATGCTCATTGTTTCATTACAGCTGCCCTTGTGGGTTCTGACACTTCCCCAACATCCCTGGGTGGCAGGTGCTATCAGCACAGAGAAAGCAGATGTCTGTTCCCAGTGCTTGTTTAGGTGTCATATTCATGTCGACGTTGTCTGTGGTCCTTTTGTTTTGCTCTCACCAGGGTTTCCATCTAACTCTGCTGATTCCCAAATACTGTTTCCCTACCTCTTTTCAGTACCACATGCTCTCATCAAACCTTCACTGGTCAAACACAACAACCCAACACAATGAGAGATGAAGTTAATAGTCAATACAATTTCATGAGCACTCAATATGCTCCTCACTAGACAAAGAACTGAAATAGATTCTGGAGATAAAGAGAAGTAAGTAAGACATAACTGCCATCTTCAAAGAGATCAAAATCTTGTACGAGAGACAAGAGATTAACAGATTGTAATCAAGTTGTATCTTTGACTAGAGGTATCAGCTATTTGCTGTGATAGCCAGACCAATAAATCTTTAGTTCTGAATGAAAGATGAAGGGATCTTTTTCAATGGTTGAAGCTTTTGAGCTAAAATTTAATGAGAAAGATTTTGATAAGGAGAAAAAAATAAACATGCAAACTAAGAGAAGTTTATCTCTAAAGTAAGTTTGAGTGAAGGTAGATGAGATATGGGGGATGGATGAACCAATTTTGTGAGATATCTAAAAGTGAAGATAAGGAAAATTTACTACGGGAGAAGGATGGAAGGATATTAGGGTCTGATACAATTGTGCAATAGCAGGCCTAATATGAGAGTTAGAAATAAACACAACTAAAAAAGGAAAGATAGTTAGGAAGTTGTGAGTGGTTAAAGAGTAACCAGTGAGTGGTAGAATGGTAGAACTAATCATTTTGAAGCCCTCTCATTGTGTATTTACTGACATTCTTAATGTATATACATTATGCTGAGTATATAGAGATTACGTAACACATTTAATCGGTAAAATGTGTAGAAAGTACATAACTTGAATAAATATAAATATACTGTGTGCGTATTAATACAGTAAGGCTAAAATTTCTATTTTAAGCAGTGATAACATGGAACTGTACTTGACCTGTTCTATACTGACTTACACCAGTTTAGTACCAACTTCTCTTTATATTCCTGCAACTAAGATTAGCAAAAAAAATATGACCAGAAGTCACAAAGGAAAATATTTTATGGAAAAAAAGAGCACTACAGCTCTTCTATGAAGCCCATTATAAAAATGTGGGGTAGAAATTACAGTGGCAGGTGACGTTTGTAGGAGTTTCTGAATTACACCTGCTGAGTTTTGGATTTATGGTATTTACCCAGTAGACAAGACCAGCTAAATAACAGGCTGCATTATTTTGAAATGTAGAGCCCTTTGGGGACCCTATTCTTAGCAATATGGCAATAAAAAGTATTACTGGAAAAAATAATTCTTTTCAAAGGTGTATGTTCAAAGAATTTACTTGAACAAGCAGACATAGATTCTCTTTAAATGCTTTAAGCCATTTAAATGGTTTAATCTATGTGAAAAAAAACTTCATATAAATCTGCCTAAAGTAGTGACCGTGCCCCCTGCTAGGAGAATGTGCAACATTTTGCCTCAAGTGTTTGCGTTCAAAATTTTAAATTAAGGCTTAACATCTCAATGCTTTTGGCACAGTTTTAAAAAAGTAAGTTTATCTTGCTTTGCATTATGAATTTTCACAAAGTGAGAAAGGCACATTTTTATATCTTGAGGAAGATACCGACTCATGGATTCTAATAATAATTTCTGAATCTTGCACCCAATTTGTGTGTTCCACTTGGATCCCCAACCACTTGCAATCCCAATTTGCAATGCCATATTTTTCTGTCCATCATTATTTGTTTTCAATTACATATGTTTATTGGAGAAATTTTGAAAATTCAAGGCAAAGAATGAAGAAAAACCTAAAATTACTTGTTATCTTACTATGCTCTTAAAAAATTCCCTTTTAATCTTCATTTTAGCATTAATTTCTATATGCATTAAACATATACATGCACAAACACACTCGTGTCATTGGGATTTTAGTACATATACCTTATTACCACCACCCTAAACTCAAGATCACTAACTTCAGTTAGCCTTCATTGCTGTAGGCAATTTTACATTTCTCTGCTCAACTTTCTCTCACTGTCGTAGAAGAGTTCACATCCCCTTTTGTCTCCTCAAACAGCTGCCTCCCAAATTCTCCCCCTCTTTTTCATCAGCTTAACTCATTCTCAACTTCTCAAAGGAAGAAGAGACCATCACAGTCACTTCCATTTCTCCATCCCAGACCTTCAAATTTCCCAGCACGTAAATTCATCCCCTCTTCTGTCCCTTAAGTTTCACTGTGGGGGTTCTTGATAAAGTCAGAGAGTCTATGGACTTGGATCTGCAAAAGAAAGGCCCCTTTATTTTCGGTAACCTCTAAATGAAATTTAGCATTTATTGTACCTGTGATTTTACCACCAATAAGAGTCAGTTACTTTTCCATCACATTACCGGTGTTTCAGATATACCAAAATGTTTGTGCTCATCATGACAAGCTACAGGAGTACAGACCCACAGTTAGATCTTGCCATTTGATGATACTGATTTGAAAAGTATTTTGATAATTACATTTCAACATAGTTGTTTCCTCTGTAGTTCTATGTATTTAGTTTTATGCTTTTCAAATATATTTCTGAAATGGAGCCCATAGACGCCACCAGGCTCCCAGAGGGGTCCCAGTACCAGAAAAGTGAACAACTCTGGAACCAGAGTGCTCCCCTCCCACGTATGTTATTTCCCGTAGCCATCCCTTCCAGGCCTCTCAGGATCCTTACAGGATTGATTCTTCATTTCCTCTCCAGGGCCTTTAACATCTCCCTTTCTTTGGAAACATCACAATTCAAATGGCCACAACCATAGAACACATTTTCCTTACGACCACTTCAACTGCTATGTAATAAACGTGTGTTGTGTTTTTTCCCCTTTGTATCACATTTCCTTAGTGTTTTCCAAGCGCTGCCTACATCTCTTCATCCCCACTTAATTATTCCAAGACCCAATCTATCTGGTTTTGCTGTTTTCACTCTGTTGATAAGGGCTCCACTTCCTCAATATCTTTGACCTCAGTGAAAATAATTCAGGCCTTGTTTTGCCTAATTGTTTACTTTCTTAGCAGCTGTTTGACATGTTGTCACCTCCTCCATTGACAGTACTCCCTTGCCTCATATTTGCTGTCACTATACTCCTGGATCTTTTCTTCTACTCCTCTGGCTGTATTCTCTTGTCTCTCTGGCTGCCTCATCCTGCTCTGTATTTTTCTTCTCTAAACTCTCTCTTAGGCAATTTCACCAATTTTGTGGCTTTTTGCCTCTGAGTCACAATTTTCTGTCTCCAGCTCAGACTCTCCCCAGAGTGCCAGGTAACTACTGTTCCTTCAGCATGGCAGTGACTCCACACCTCAGGATCACCAACTGTATCACATCTTTAGCCTCACCTCACCCCCACACAACTCCTGTATCCTTCTTCAGAGCTTCTCTTTTCATATGAATATATGGCCATCATCCATTTGCCCAGATTGGAAATTTGATTCACCTTTGACACTGTTTTCTCACCAGGTTCTGCTCATTTTAACACCCAAACATCTCTTCATACTTCAGACTTCACTCAGTTTCTATTTACTGTCTTTGTCTGTGCTACCTCTATTTCTCAGCAGGACTATTGCAGTAGCCTCTATTTGATTTCTCTGAATGCATGTAGTAATTTGTTCCAACCCAATCCATTCTTTGAATAGCAGATAATGCAATGTTTTCTAAAAGGAAATCTGATAGTCACAGGCTGACAACATTTTTCAGTCTTTCAATTGCTCAAAGAATGGCATCCACATGGTTCTCCCACATGACTTCCAGCCTCTGTGTGCCTCTCAGACTCATCTCTCACAGGTCTCCACCTCGGGCTTTGCTCTCTAGCCACATGGAACTTTTTTTAGTTCTTTAAATGTGCTATGGTTCTTTGCACCCAGTGGACCACACATACTTCTCCCTCTCCCCTACTCTCCATCTGTGCTTAACCAGTTAATACCTACTCATCCTTCAGTTTTAAGTCCAAATTTACTTCTCCAGAAAATGCTCTCATAACACCTTACATACTTCCTCACAGAGCATTCAAAATTTCTAGTTATATAACTTTGTGATCATTCGATTAATATCTATCCACACATTAGAATGACCATAATGTTTTAATTATCATTCCATTGATTAAAACCATCATTAAATGTGGCTCCAGAATATTCCATTTCAGTGTGACACAAATCTATATTATTGGGCGTTTATTTTTCCTTTAGTTGTTATTATTTTTATAGATAGTACTACGATGTATAAATAAAGGAATTACATATTTGTCTAATCCTTTGAGGCTTTCCTTATGATCGATTCCAGAAGAGCAACCACAGAACAAAAGGGCCTTTGCAACCCTTTTGATGACTATCAACAAATTAATTTTTAGAAAGTATCTATACATCTTTCTATTAGAATGTTTGAATCCCTTTATGATCACACTCTTGACAACGGAGAGAATAAACATTACAATGTTTGTTAAGATGATATTTAAAAAGACTATCATTTTGATTTGTATTTTGTTGATCCCTAATTCGGTGGATCATTTTTCACAGAAATTGTTGAGCAGTTGCATTTGTGTGTACGTGTGTGTGATTGTCTATCTATACCTTTTGGTTATTTGCTCATTTTTATACTGATATATTTATTTATCAATTTGCAGGAACTTTTTTACAAATTAAGGACACTAAGTCATTTACCATGTATTTGCTAAAGATTCTCTACTTAGATATTTACCTTTAATTTTGTTAATTGTGACAGACCAACACTTTACATGTTTATATAGTCAATCTAGTAATTCTTTGATGTGTGATTTTTTCTATTATTTTATGTTTGAAATTTTTTGTCCAACTTGATATGTAGTAAATATTTAGCTCTTATTTTTCTTAATTTCTTTTTAATTTTTGGTTTAGTTCTTTTAACATTTGATTGTTCAATACATCGGGATTTTATTTTGACATTCACCATTGCTTACAGTCAAGCTATGACCAAATGCGTTAATAGTGCTTTTCACTGCTTCATACCTGGTACCAAGAGTATGCCCTGTCTGAGGGGTCGATGAGGATGGTGATGATCTTAGCTTTGGGGACCAGAGATGCAGCTCGCTTGGGAGCTTCTTCCGAATGGAAGTAATTAGCACTCTTTTCAAATAGAAAGTCACTTGTAACGTTGGATGGAGTAGGGAAAAAGTCCATATACCTGAAGGTGGAGAAAACAATTCATTAATCTGAGATCTAATTTTTCTCTGCCATACTATGGATACAAAATAATTTGACCATTTTTACATTCACATATCAATTTCTAATTATTAACGTTAGAATAGTCGAAAGAGTAGCTATTATACACACTTTGAATGTGAAAACAACCCAAAGCATTCATGTTCTAATGAATTAGTTATTGTGGTAGAAGGAGTGAGATGCAATAGGTGGGTTGTTAAGGAATAGAAGGAAACTCCTTTAGATTTGGGTTGATGTTCTGTGCTATCAAAATCCAAATCCAGAAAAATTAAGTTTACCCTTGGCAAACAGTGAATTACACCATATTGCCTAGTGAATATTTTAAAATAGCAAATTTATGTTTGCAAATTTGAATGCAAAATTCTTAAATGGAGATTAAAGTGCACAAGAGAGGAAAATGTATAAGTCAGAATAGCTATAAAATACTAAACAGATTAGGGTATCACTGCTCTCCTCTTTTTTAACTTGTGCATAATTTGTAGTGTGTGCAGCAATGAGAACACATCACCGTCTATCTAGAGTAATTAAGGGCTATCTCCTGCCAGCTGATCCTGTGGCGCCTCGGTGGGTTCATTTCTCCATATGCTGTCGGAACGTTCCTCAGTGTGTAGATTATGCAATCAATATGTTCGGAGGTTAATTCAGTGCAAGGTTTTAATTATGTGTGTAACCCTCCTTACAACTCACCACTTCTCTAACCCTCAAATGTTCTAGAAATAAATAATGAGAGCAATTAAGAATTCATATAAGACACTTATTTTCCTCTTTGACATTTGTTATTATGTTTCCCAAATGTGAAGTAGTGAGAAGTCTCATCTATATTCCTGCTTAACAATCTGTGTTCTGTTCGAGCTCATAGACAAGAGAAAATTGCTGCTCTGCTTTTAATAACTTGCATGCAATTCCAAAATTCACTTGGTGTTTTTAAAGTAAGGTGGAATAGAGGTATCTTAGGTGCAGAATGGACATGTCTGTACTCACGATGGGAAACCAAATCTGCTCATGGGCATCACTGCTGCCCCCCTCTAATCCTAGCTATCTGAAAAGAATGGGCCTTTTCCTGAGGACAGGTTCCTATGTGACGTTGACATCAAGTTACATGCTACAGAGGTATGCATCGAGGGGACTTTTCCTCAGGGGAGATCTGCCTGGGATACACACAGGGATTGGATATATCCCAGATACACCTGGGAATTGGAAATCAGGGTCACATTTTCTTAGAAAATTCGGATAGAGCTAGAAAAAAGCCCCAGAGTGAAGATCAGTTCCAATATCAGACTTATTCTATTTCATTTAGGGAAAATATTGTGATTTTTAAATTTTTCATAATTTATCAAATGCAAAGTAATATTCCTTTTATGCACATGTGTGACTAGCATTAATATGATTTGGAAATGCTCTGCTATTATTTGCATGACAAATATCAGCTTATATTATAATACACCATTTATAGTCTACATGGTTAATGAAGACACGTGTCACAGAGTATAAAATAAAACAAGCTACTGATTTATCTGTTTCCTCAAGCATCATTGTGAAGACAAATTATGCATTTAGCTAAAAAAATTCTAGGCATCGTAAAATAATAATATGCTTAAGGAGAATTTTAAACATCTTTATGAATAATTCTAATGAAAAATATTCCATAATCCTCTTTATTCAATCATATTAATTTACCAGAAAAATATTATCATTATTGCACTGTCCAAAGTATAGGCAACACTGATTAAACATATCGTCATTATAAATTAATTTCTAATTCACTGTGATAGAATTGAGCACAATGAATTTATTCTGTAATTATGCAGATGCTGTGCATACGTCTATAATTGCTCTGCCGTGATTGAGCGTGTGTTAATAACAGACTTTATTTTTTGTTATTTTTCTTACCAGTCAATTCCCTTGTGATAGTTGTTGCCATTAAAGAACTGAACTTCTTCAAACGTCTTGGGGCTGGGGAGATTGCTGATGATGGAAGGGTGCATAAGAAGAAATAAATAAAGTGCAGTTGTTCCTATTACAAAAAAGGAGGCAAAAGGTTATATGGCAATAAAAAAAGAGACGACTATTATTTTGGCAAAATTTTTGCTCAAAAACCAATATTCAAAAGACCACTTCTTTCGAGTGTCAAAATAATTTCCTTAAAATCGATTAGATGCATTTCATGTAGCAACAACCTAAGGGTTCTTTTACTAGACTTCATGATTCTATTTACCTGAACACCTGATTTAATAGACATACACAGCGAAAGTAAAGCAGACTGATGATGCAGCAAGAGGAGAACTCAGGAATCGGGTGGTTCAATTTCCTTCCCGGAATCAAGCGGCATTCCACACAATATCTGAACCTTGTGGGTCCTCAATTAATTTAAATTCAGATCAATTAAATTAAATCAAACTATTCAACAGATGTTGACTGGTGCTACTCTGTGCAAATCTTTGTAGTAATGATTGGTAATAACTCTTGATAAGAAAAACACGTTTGCTGGCCTCAATAAACTTAAAGTGCATGTGTGGACTTGGGTCAAGTAAACAGGTAATTGCAACATAGTGAGACAGGTTCCATAATGGGAGAAGACCAGATTGCTTTCCAATACAAGAGAAAATGGGTGATTTAGACTTGGAAAGTCAGTGAGGGCTCCTAGGAAGAAGCATATTCTAAGATTCTACCTTAAAAACATAAGTGTTCCCAGTAAGGTTGAAAGAGAAGGGCAGGATTCTGGAAAGAGAGTCACTTGAATGTCCTACCCTGGTAAGATAGTGATCAAGCCTGGTGACTGAGGTACTAGGCTGAACAGCTAGCTGACAGAACCCGCTGAGTTTATACATCACAGAGGCTCAGATGTAATCTCTGAACCTTATTTCCATTTGAGTTAGGCCAAGGTCTGAGGGCCACAGCAGAAAGGATCATAAAGTGACTGAGCCTTCATAGCTCTCATAAATCAAAGTTTCCCTCTGGAAAAGGTTATTCCTTTTGTAACATGTTGGACTTAGGAGAATCTGTTGGATTTCCTGGCTCTGGGAGAGCCATAGATGAGCTACACAGGTGGGCTGGCAGAACAATAATCATTGTAGCTGGGGATCTGGAAACAGAGAAGAGCATCAGAGAACTGGCATTTTGTTCTAATATATCTTAAGCTCATAAGAGCAAAGGTTGCTGTCCTTTAAGTATTAATGAGATTGCCACCTGTTTAGATCCTCACAGCTTTACACAACCACCAAGACTGAATAGAGGTATGACTGGTTAAAGGAAAGTAACAACAGATCCAAGAGGACCAACCATTTTGGATGGAAGACATGTTAAGGCATCAAGTATGGGAGGCTCCTAGTAAAATGGGAGGGCAAAAACTAATAAATGCCCTTAATGAGATTTAATCACTAATTTAAAAAGACTTCTAAGAATTAAAAAATATGGAATCAAACCATATAAACTCAATAAAAAAACGGAAGGAGTCGTAACTAGTTAAGAAATTAATTAGAATCCAAAAAGACCAGGCAGAAGAACTAACTCAAACACTGAAAAATACAGACATGAAAATTATGAGGGGCAATAGCAGTCTCGAAGAACTGATTTGCTTCTGAAAATAACAGAAGTTCAAAAAGGAGAAAACGCGAGAGGAGGAACAAAAATGTTCCCGGTAGAAGAAATAAATTAGAGATCGAGTAGTATAGAGGAGTAGCTGGAAGGGGACGGGCAATCCAGAGAGGGGTTCTTTCTAGATCCTTTTTAGGGTGGCCCTATATGAAAATGTTTAATTGATGGTAAGAATGAAGCGTGTGTGTGTGTGTGTGTGTGTGTGTGTGAAAGAAAGAGAGCGAGCGAGACAGAGAGAATGGGAGAGAGAGATTTTTGAGACACATAAGAGAGTTGAGAATATTAGTAGTTTCATATCCCTCAGATGTTGATAATGGATGCATCCAGGATACAGATAAAGGAATATTTTTGAATTATTGCTGAATATCACAAAATGAATAACCTCACTCAGTAGCCTGTACAAATGTTTAATCACCCTGACGGTCACAGAACGGCACCCAGATCTCCCTGGGCTTCAGAAAGCCAAACCCTCTCTGCTCTGAGCCATACACCTTCATGCCGCCAGGAGCAGGACAGACATCAGGAGGCTTCTGAAGGGAGGAGAAAGCACTTTCAGCTAGGGATAGCAGACACGTGGCTTGATATTCTTATAATCAGCCGTAAAACCTGGGTCCACCATCTCAAAATGTATATACTTTTTATTATCACTTGTGTTTTCTTCTATCCTTGACAGTCATTTTTATCCAGACTTCGATATAAAGATTTTTGTGGAGGAGATGGGAAAGGCCTCAGACCTTGCAATACTCCAAGAGAAACTTTATCGTATTTTATATACAATCAACTTCCTTTTAGTTTTACCAGACCAAGTTTATGAGGGTGAACCAGTCAAATTATGAGAAATTCATGTTGAAAATGGGGACACTGATCTTCTGGAAGATTTAAGGCCAATGAATTATGCTTTTAGAATGATTGTGCTAAATTTAACCCTTTTGGAAATCCTTTCCTTCCCTGGTAACATCAAAATTTGACCCGGAATCATGAAGGATGCCTAAGTGTCCAAAGGACCTAGAAGGACTATGATTACAACTGTGAGTGACAAAGCCAGGCCTCTCCCCAGTCTCTGCTCCACTTTCAGCTGATGGGAATTCCCTCCAGGATTCTGCATTGGAGAAGTAAGATAGCTCATCCTTCCATTCCCACTTCGCAACAACTGAGCAAATAGGGGTTTGAAGACCACTTTTACATTTCATGTTTACTGCAAGGGATGCATGGGCCATGTTTAAGTTGCTTAAAGACAACTTTGCGTCGAAGGCCAGATCCTCACATTTACCTGTGCCCACCCACCAGGAAATTACAGCTTCTGACAGCAGCGGGAGTTTTGCCACCTGAAGTGATAAGGAGAACAAAAAAAGGACTCCGGACTTCCATGGTTGAATGGATTTTAAGAATTATCGTAACCATTTTCACATTAAAATAGCATTTTCATAGCATCAAAAATATTATCATCCAATTTCTTTGTTTTGACTTGTTTGTTTGTCTTGGGAAAACCAAAGCCAGCTAAAAGCTTTATCATTCCCATACTGGTAAGTCAAAATTAAAATATAAAGGGATAAGTTATTGTCTTTCTAAATACAAACAACAAGGAGGAAAAATAGATTTATACTTAATAACCTGTAATTTTCTAGCAGAACTAGGGAGTAATAATATTTAATGACACATGATAGAAGATACGCCTTTAAATTAAATTTTTAACATAATTTTACAACACAGGAATGTTTGATCTCTTCACTAGTCATTCCAGAGTTAGCACTGCTATAACGGAGTTTAGAAAATTAATGCACATTTTAAACAACAGCAACAACAAAAGTGATACATCTGGAAATACGGGCTTTTTTCCCCTTCTCTGCACGTGTGTAACTTGCTATTGTACCACAATTTATATTCCTGGTGGAAGAAAAGATTTCAACAACCAATATCTAATAGTCTGGAAATTTTGCCCACAACCTTTAAAATGATCTACTTGCTTGTATTACAAATATTTTCATCTAGGCCAGGCTTATTTATTGTGACTGTTTGTTCTCTGTTATGCTTTGTGCACTCACTGATGAAAATGCTTCTAGTCAAAGTGGTGAATTCAAAACACAGCAACTCAATAAAAACTTTAATTAATCGAGACATGAGTAAAGTGTATAAAACTGTCACATAGTGAAGAAAGGATAAAATATTCTAATTGAAAGTGTCATCTCATTGGTGAAATACTTTCACTCTCTTTTACTACATCGTTATATACACGTGTCCTTCAGTAAATGAGCAAATACCCAAGGAAAAAATGCCTGACGAACCTCAGGTGTAGAGAAAATAAGTCCAAATCATATTTATGCCTAATAATTATTTAAAAAAATCAAACCACACAAGTAGAATATTTGAAAGTAATAATGGCAGTGGCTTTGAAAAAACCTCAATTTAAGACTGATATGCAACGTAAAATAGTTTGAATCAAGTCAAAGCACTTTTATGAGAACTTAATTCAGGAGTTAATTAAGCAAAGTGACAAAAAGTAGAAATTAAAAATCAGATACCACAACTGTGACACATAAACTTAGTTGTTAAAAATTAGGACATCTGTAGAACACTTTTAAAATCTATAGATAACAATTTAGTCCTTAAGTGTAATTAGTAGCCAGCATTAGGGTCCCTTTGAAGTTCATGGCAGAAAGATGATGCTTAGGGATGAAGAGTGAAGAAAATAATGAACTTGCATGGGTGTCCAAATATTTCACAAAGCAAAAGCTAGTCCAATAACACCATAGAATAATATATTTCATGATTTAAAAAAAATAATGCAAGCACCGCAGTTGGCTATTCTTACCTGTTTTTTGTGGCCCAATTACAAGGAATTTTGGTAAGTGGTCACAAGTTTTCTCTCTGGACCAGATGTCTTTGTGCCGTTTATCATCACATGGATTCTGTGAGAAGGAAGAGTAATACATTTTATTGTGTAATGAATGACTGGCTCTATTCCCTATAAACTGTTCAAAAGACAGAACCAAATTCTTACCTGATGCCCTAGAGCAAGGAGTAAGACCCTGTTTTGGCTCTCTGATTTCCAAATGGTTTCCTTACAAAGTGACTGGCGCCTTCTTTTCCTTCAGGTCTAGAGGTCTGGCTCAAGCTGATCCTGCCTTCATCCTCTTCTCATCTAGGTTCTAACTGCTGAGATCCCACTTTGTTCTGGATTCATGTTTTACTTCTGTATACCTGAGCCTTAGCTTGTTTTAACCTAGTTTGACCATAGTTTCTTGGATATCTGGCTTCGTCCTCATCTTTTTTATGTTTCTTTCCTCAGAGGTTAGAATGTCATCCTTGAATGCCAGACTTAGCCAAATTTTCCTCTCCTTTTCACCTGTGTGCTATTCTCTGCTGATCCAACCACCCTCTAAGTTTGGCTACACCCCATAAGCTGACAGCATCTGGATCAATATTTCTAGCCCCTACCTCCTTCCTGAGCTCTAGACCTATATTTTAAATTGCATATGTGTCATTGCATTGTAGAGGTGGTGAGGAAATTCCACAAATAAAATTTATTTTCACAAATAAAATTCTTTCTAAAAAACATATGTTGGGCATTAAAACAACTATAATTACATATTTATTATCCAAATATTAAAAATGACTAATTATAGTTCATGTTTGTGTACTTTAGCCACATCTTTCTCTAATACCATGTCACCAAAGTTCCTCTGAAGAATCATTGTTGGCACTATGATCTTGTTTTACCTTTTCATAAAATTGCCTGCAATTCTTTTCCAGTTGCATTCATGGTTAATAAATCTGAAAATGCTGAAACTTTCAATGGACGCTTCTCTTATGCCACTATATTTTTAACTGGGGAAATATTTTCTCCATTTGGTTCAGATAAGTTCAGAGCAAATTTGATTAAAGAGAAGTATTTTCAATTCTAATTGTTTTCCATATTGAAATATCTAAATATTAGAGACCAAACATTTTCCCATTTATTTTTCATTGGGAGTGTCTTTCTTTGACAAATATTTTTCAAGATAAAACTTATCAAATAAGTTCTCTTTAATTATGATTCTTTTGACTATTTTGCCAAATATAGGTGCTGAAAAATCATAGACTTCGCAATATTATTCCATTCTGACACAGACTATAAGTCTATCTAATTAAAAATAGAAAATCCATCAAGAAATGCTTATCACAGTTGAACTTCCAAAGTTCAATTAAAGAATGCCAAATTAAACCTCCCATTTCATTTGAATTCTCATTGCTTAATTAGCTTAGTTTCCTCCTGTCTTGCTTTGAAGTTTTTTTTTTTTTTTTTTAAATATGGGGAAAGGCACTAAAGGAAGAGAAAAATGTTATTTAAACATATTTTTTCTCAAAATAATATTTTTCTCAAAAATAATATTCAGAACCAATTCTTCTCAGTGTCCTTATATAGACTGAAGGGACCCAGATCATCCTGACCCCACAGATATTAACATTGACCTACTATATTGATGACGTGATGTTAATTGGACCTGGTAAGTAACAAGTGGCAAGTTCTCTGGCTGCCTTGGTAAGATGGGTGGACTCCAGAAGCTGGGAGATAAACCTGCAAAGTTTCAGGAACCTATCACTTTGGGGGTCTTCTGAGCGCCAGTGGTCTGGAGCATGCCAGGACGTCCTCTCCAAAGTGCAGGGTGTGTTATTGTACTTTGCAACTCCTACTACTAAGAAAGAAGCACAGTGCTTGCTAGGCCTCTTTGGGTTTTGAATGCAGCATTTTATTGCACTAGAGAATACTGCTCTGAGTTACCGACTGGACAATGCAGAAAGCTGCTAGCTTTGAGTGAAACTCAGAACAAGAAAGAGCCCTACAAGAGGTAAGGCTCAGGTACAAGCAGCCCTCCCACTTGGACCATACACCCTGGCAGACCCATGGTACCATGGCATCTGTGTATAAATGAATGCCAAAAATGGAGTTTTGGTCAAGCCCCAGAGGAAAATCACAATGTACACCCCTAAGGTTCTTCAGCGAGGTGTGCCATCTGCAGCAGATAATTTAAACAGTTACTCCTGGTATGCTGCTGGGCCCTGGAAGAGACAGTACTTGTCATGAATTTTTAAAGTCCTCATGTGGCCATAACTGGCCAAGATAAGCTGAATATTGACACACCCACCAAGTCATAAGTTCACGTGCACCCAGTAGCAATTCATTGTAAGATGAGAGTGGTATATCTGGGATTGCTCTCAAGCTGATCCAAAAGCTACAAGTAACCTCTACAAACAAGTGACCCAGACCCCCATGTCACCCATCACTCTTCCACCAGTGCCTCTCCATCAGCTCATTCCTATAGTTTCATGGCAGGTTCCCTATAATCTGCTGATGAAGAGGGAAAAATCCAAGCTTCGTTTGTGGATGGGTTGACCCATATGTCGGTAGAAGCCTAAAATGGACTGCTCTGCACTATAGCCCTATTCAGAAAGGTTCCTAAAAACCAGTGGCTAAAGGAAAACTTCCAATTGGCAGAGGTGTGGGCACTGTCCCCCATCTACTTTTCTGTGGGTAGACTAGTAGCCCAAGGTAAAGATGTAACAGACTAATAGGCAGTGATTAATGTGTTGGCCAAGGGACTTAAAGGAGCAAGACAGGAATTTCAAGGCTAAGAAATTCTAGCATGTGGATGAAGCTATGATAGTGACAAAAAACTGTGATGACTTTTGGATTGTACATTAATGTACACCAGAGAATATCCAGTGTAGAAGAGTGCTAAACAACCAAGTCGACAGGACCACTCAGCCAGTTCCCAACATTCCCACCAGTCACCTAACCCCTGTCCTCAGCCAACCCAGTGCTGGAAAAATGGGCTCATGAATGGAGTAGCCATGGTAGCAAGATGGAAGCCATTCATGGGCCTTCTTCTCTCAAGTCTGCTAGTTACAGCTGCTGCTGAACATCTGCCCTGTCAGTAACAGAGACCAATTCTAAGTCCCAGAGGCAGCACTATTCTGCCACTTAGCAGAAAATTGATTACGATGGACACTTCCATTCTGAAAAGGGCGGTGATTGATCCTGACCTTAGTTGACAAATATTCAGAGAATGGATTTGCCTTCTCTGCTTACATGGCCTTGGCCGGTACCACTATGCAAGCCCTCACAGAGTGTCTGACTCATTGATGTGATATCTCACATAATATCACATCAGATAAAGGACCACTTCTGGTAAAGGAAAGGCAGCAGTAGGTATAAGCCATGGGAGTCACTAGTCCCATCCCATACCCCACTGTCCAGAAGCTGCTGGCCTGATAGAGTGGTGGGAAGGCCTCTTAAAAGATGCAGTTGAGGTACCAGCTGAGAGATAAACTGAACTCTTTTAATCAAAAACTATTAGTTCCTGTTGTGTCTCCAAAGGGTAGTACAGTTGTGTCCAGGAATTAAGGAATGGATGTATGGGTGGACCCATTCCCCCTCATTTCCAATGACTTACCAGGAGAATGTGTACTTTCTTTTTTTTTTTTGTTTTTTTTGTTTTTTTTTTTGTTTTCAATTGCTCACTCCTTTATTTATTTTTTATTTTTTTTTTTATTAATGTTATGATGGATTACAAGCTTGTGAAATTTCAGTTGTACATTTTTGTTAGTCATGTTGTGGGTACACTACCTTCCCCCTCCGTACCCTCCCCCCACCCCCCCTTTTCCCTGGTAACCACCGATCAGATCTCCTTCTCAATATACTAATTTCCACCTATGAGTGGAGTCATATAGAGTTCGTCTTTCTCTGACTGACTTATTTCGCTTAACATAATGCCCTCGAGGTCCATCCACATTGTTGTGAATGGGCCAATTTCGTCTTTTTTTATGGCTGAGTAGTATTCCATTGTGTATATATACCACATCTTCTTTATCCAATCATCAGTTTCTGGGCATGTAGGCTGGTTCCACGTCTTGGCTATTGTAAATAATGCTGCGATGAACATAGGGGTGCAACGGACTCTTGGGATATCTGATATCAGGTTCTTAGGATAGATACCCAGTAATGGGATGGCTGGGTCATAGGGTATTTCTATTTTTAACTTTTTGAGAAATCTCCATACTGTTTTCCATAGTGGCTGTACCAGTTTGCATTCCCACCAACAGTGTATGAGGGTTCCTCTTTCTCCACAACCTCTCCAACATTTGTCGTTCTTGGTTTTGGATGTTTTTGCCAATCTAACGGGGGTAAGGTGATATCTTAGTGTAGTTTTGATTTGCATTTCCCTGATGATTAGCGATGATGAACATCTTTTCATGTGTCTATTGGCCATATTCATATCTTCTTTTGAGAAATGTTTGTTCATGTCCTCTGCCCATTTTTTGATCGGGTTGTTTGTTTTTTTGTTGTTAAGCAGTGTGAGTTCTTTGTATATTATGGAGATTAACCCTTTGTCGGATAAGTGGCTTGTAAATATTTTTTCCCAATTAGTGAGCTGTTTTTTTGTTTCAATTCTGTTTTCCCTTGCCTTGAAGAAGCTCTTTAGTCTGATGAAGTCCCATTTGTTTATTCTTTCTATTGTTTCCCTCAACTGAGGAGTTACAGTGTCCAAAAAGATTCTTTTGAAACTGATGTCAAAGAGTGTACTGCCTATATTCTCTTCCAAAAGACTTATTGTCTCAGGCCTAATCTTTAGGTCTTTGATCCATTTTGAGTTTATTTTGGTGTGTGGTGAAAAAGAATGGTCAATTTTCAATCTTTTGCATGTGGCTGTCCAGTTTTCCCAGCACCATTTGTTGAAGAGACTTTCTTTTCTCCATTGTAGGCCCTCTGCTCCTTTGTCGAAGATTAGCTGTCCATAGATGTGTGGTTTTATCTCTGGGCTTTCAATTCTGTTCCATTGATCTGTGGACCTGTTTTTGTACCAGTACCATGCTGTCTTGATCACTGTAGCTTTGTAGTATGTTTTGAAATCGGGGATTGTGATTCCGCCGGCTTTGTTTTTCTTGCTCAGGATTGCTTTAGCAATTCGTGGTCTTTTGTTCCCCCATATGAATTTTAGGATTGTTTGTTCAATTTCTGTGAAGAATGTTCTTGGGATTCTGATTGGGATAGCATTGAATCTGTATATTGCTTTAGGTAGTATGGACATTTTAACTATGTTCATTCTTCCAATCCATGTGCAAGGAATGTTTTTCCATCTCTTTATGTCATCGCCTATTTCTTTCAAGAAAGTCTTGTAGTTTTCATTGTATAGATCCTTCACTTCCTTGGTTAAGTTTATCCCAAGGTATTTTATTCTTTTCGTTGCGATTGTGAATGGGATAGAGTTCTTGAGTTCTTTTTCTGTTAGTTTATTGTTAGTGTATAGAAATGCTACTGATTTATGCACGTTAATTTTATACCCTGCTACTTTGCTGTAGTTGTTGATTATTTCTAATAGTTTTTCTGTGGATTCTTTGGGGTTTTCTATGTATAAGATCATGTCGTCTGCAAACAACGCGAGTTTTACTTCTTCGTTGCCTATTTGGATTCCTTTTATTTTTTTTTCCTGCCGAATTGCTCTGGCCAGCACCTCCAGTACTATGTTGAATAGGAGTGGTGAAAGTGGGCACCCTTGTCTTGTTCCTGTCCTCAGAGGGATGGCTTTCAGCTTTTGTCCATTGAGTATGATGTTGGCTGTGGGTCTATCATATATGGCCTTTATTATGTTGAGGTACTTTCCTTCTATACCCATTTTACTGAGGGTTTTTATCATAAATGGGTGTTGGATCTTGTCGAATGCTTTCTCTGCGTCTATTGAGATGATCATGTGGTTTTTGTTTTTCATTTTGTTGATGTAGTGTATCACGTTGATTGACTTGCGGATGTTGAACCATCCCTGTGTCCCTGGTATAAATCCCACTTGATCCTGGTGTATAATCTTTTTGATGTATTGCTGTAATCGGTTTGCCAAAATTTTGTTGAGGATTTTTGCATCTATGTTCATCAGTGATATCGGCCTGTAGTTCTCCTTCTTTGTGTTGTCCTTGTCAGGTTTGGGGATCAGAGTGATGTTGGCTTCATAGAATGTGTTAGGGAGTTCTCCATCTTTCTCAATTTTCTGGAACAGTTTGAGGAGAATAGGTATTAAGTCTTCTTTGAATGTTTGGTAGAATTCTCCAGAGAAGCCGTCTGGTCCTGGACTCTTGTTTTTGGGGAGGTTTTTGATTACCATTTCTATTTCCTTACTTGTGATTGGTCTATTCAGATTCTCCATTTCTTCCTGATTCAGTTTGGGGAGATTGTAGGAGTCTAGGAATTTGTCCATTTCTTCCAAGTTGTTCAATTTGTTGGCATATAGTTTTTCATAGTATTCTCTTATGATCTCTTGTATTTCATTGGTATCTGTTGTGATTTCTCCTCTGTCATTCCTGATTTTATTAATTTGCGCTTTCTCTCTTCTTTTCTTGGTGAGTCTGGCTAGGGGTTTGTCAATTTTGTTAATTCTTTCGAAGAACCAACTCTTTGTTTCATTGATCCTTTCTATTGTCTTTTTTGTTTCAATATCGTTTATTTCTGATCTTATTTTTATTATTTCCCTCCTTCTACTGACTCTGGGCTTTGTTTGTTCTTCTTTTTCTAGTTCCGTTAGGTGTCGTTTGAGGTTGCTTATGTGAGCTTTTTCTTGTTTAGTGAGGTGAGCCTGTATTGCGATGAATTTCCCTCTTAGGACTGCTTTTGCTGCATCCCAAATGATTTGGTATGTCGTGTTCTCATTTTCATTTGTCTCCAGATAATATTTGATTTCTTCTTTAATTTCTTCAATGATCCATTGTTTGTTGAGAAGCGTGTTGTTTAGTCTCCACATTTTTGCACCTTTCTCTGCTTTTTTCTTGTAGTTGATTTCTAGTTTAATAGCGTTATGATCAGAAAAGATGCTTGATATTATTTCAACTCTCTTGTATTTATTGATGTTTGCTTTGGTTCCCAAAATATGGTCAATCCTTGAGAATGTTCCATGTGCACTTGAGAAGAATGTGTAACCTGCTGTTTTTGGATGAAGTGTTCTATATATATCTATTAAGTCCATCTGGTCTAATTTTTCATTTAATTCTATTATTTCCTTGTTGATTTTCTGTCTGGATGTTCTGTCCATTGGTGTTAATGGTGTGTTGAGGTCCCCTACTATTATTGTATTGTTGTTGATGTCTTCTTTTAGTTCTATTAAGAGTTGCTTTACAAATTTTGGTGCTCCTGTGTTGGGTGCGTATATATTTATAAGTGTTATGTCTTCTTGGTGGAGAGTCCCTTTTATCATTATATACTGTCCCTCTTTATCTTTCTTTATCTGTTTTGCTTTGAAATCTACCTTGTCTGATATTAGTATAGCAACACCTGCTTTCTTTTGTTCATTATTATCTTGGAGTATTGTTCTCCATCCCTTCACTCTGAGTCTGTGTTTGTCTTTGGGGCTGAGGTGTGTTTCCTGGAGGCAGCATATTGTTGGATCTTGTTCTTTGATCCATCCTGCCACTCTGTGTCTTTTGATTGGGGAGTTCAATCCATTTACATTTAGAGTGATTATTGAGACGTGGGGGCCTACCACTCCCATTTTGTGTCTTGTTTTCCAGTTTTCTTCAGTTTCCTTTGTTTCTCGTCCCATGGTTTAATCTGTTCTGATGTAGAGCTGCTACTCTCTGTTGTTGTCCTTCTACTTATCTCCTCTGCTCTTGGTTTTGTAGCCCCTTTCCTTTTTTGGATTTTTCAGGAATGAGGGTTTTCCTGAGGATTTCCTGAAGAGGAGGTTTTGTGGCAATGAACTCCCTTAATTTTTGTTTATCTGGGAAAGTTTTTATTTCTCCATCGTATTTGAAGGATATTTTCGCTGGGTAGAGAATTCTCGGCTGTAGATTTTTGTCCTTCAGATTTTTGAATATATCATTCCACTCTCTTCTAGCCTGTAAAGTTTCTGCTGAGAAATCTGCTGATAGCCTGATGGGGGTTCCTTTGTAGGTTAGTTTCTTTTGCCTGGCTGTCCTTAATATTTTCTCCTTGTCGTTGACTTTTGCTAGCTTCACTACTATATGCCGTGGAGTTGGTCTTCTTGCATTGATAAAGTTTGGAGATCTATTGGCTTCTGTCACCTGAAGATCCATCTCCCTCACCAGATTTGGGAAGTTCTCAGCCATTATTTCTTTGAATAGGTTTTCTGCCCCTTTCTCCTTCTCTTCTCCCTCTGGTATACCTATAATCCTTACGTTGCATCTCCTAATTGTGTCTGATAATTCTCGGAGAGTTTCTTCATATCTTTTAAGTCTTGCTTCTCTCTCCTCCTCTGCCTGCAACAATTCTATATTGCCATCTTCCAAATTGCTAATTCTTTCCTCCATATTATCGGCCCTACTGTTCAGAGCATCTAGATTTTTCTTAATCTCCTCTATTGTGTTCTTCATTTCCAATATTTCTGTTTGGTTCTTCTTTATCGTATCAAACTCTTTTGTGACATAGCTCCTGAACTCGTTGAGTTGTCGGTCAGAATTCTCTCTTAACTCATTGAGAATCTTAATGATGGCTGTTTTGAAGTCATCGTCATTTAGGTTATATATCTCATTTTCTTTGGGATTGTTTTCTGTGTATTTCTTGCTTTCTTTCTGTTCTGGAGATTTAATGTATTTTTTCATATTGCTTGATGTTGTTGATTTGTGCCTCCGCATGGAGATAGAGTTTAGTTGCTCCTTTCACTTGTTTCAGCTGCTGCGGTGGGGGGAGCAGCTGTTTATACTTCACCAACCAGGAACCCTGTCCGTAGTTGCTAACTGGGCCTGGGCCCCTCTTCGTAGCCACAGTGGCCCTTTGGATTCCCTCCTCTGCCGTGGGGGCCGTCACAGGGGGGCTTCAGGCTGCAGGTGCCTACTGTTGCAGCCCACCTAGATGTGCTCTCTCCTTGGGGTCTGCAACGGTGTTATGGGCTTTTCCAGCGGCCAGGGGTGGGATCACTTATATTTGTCGCTCCGTTGCTGTCGGCACCCACCAAATCTCACTTGTCCTCTATGGGTCGCAGGAGAGCTATTGGCATCTTCTACAGTCTGTGGTTAGTACACCTAGCTATGCTGCTTTTGCCCTGGGGTCTTCCAGCCTTGTGGCTGGTGGCTGGGTGCCTTCTACTGGTGCTGTGCAGAGGCTTTCCCTAAGGCTGCTGTGAGCCTGTAGGGTTTCCCCCTAGGCTACTAAGCTGGGTCTCTGGAACTCTCTCCAGCCCCAGTCCTCTCTGAGATCTCCGGCAATCCCTAGCCTCACGGGGTGGGCAACAGCAGCTGGGGGTCGCCCCGCCCTCTGGGATTCTCTCCGGGCCTCTCCCGCAGCCGTGAATGCTCAGCGTGGCCCCTCTGCTAACAGCAGACAGAGAGTTTTGTCTGCTGCCCGGGCGGAGCTCCGGCGCTTCCCCTCCGGGTCGCAGAACCGGCCTTTGAAAGTTCCCCCGGCCCCGGTCCTCTCCGAGATCTCCGGCAATCCCTAGTCCCACGGGGCGGGCAACGGCAGCTGGGAGATCTCCGTGCCCTCTGTGTCTCTCTCTGGGACCCTCCGGGCACCCCGAGCACCAGGCTGGGTCTCCCCGCCAATGGCGGGGAGAGACTCTCCCCGCGGGCTCAGGTGTGCAACTCCAAAGTTTCCCTCTGCGTTTAGGAGTAATTGCAGGGGGTTTAGGTAGGGTTCTGGTCACCTGTTTCCACCGTCGCTCCTCTGTTGTGTTCTCGCTCCTGCCCTAGATGTGTGTGGATCCTCTGGGGGCATCCGTTGGAAGAAAGCCGCTTGCGGGTACTAGGCTGCCCGTCGGGGTCGGAGAGTTTTCACCTATTTCCACATCCTCCCGGAGGAAAGTCCATCCGCCTTCCGATGTATAGTCGCGTGGGTGTCTCAGACGTCCTGAGATGCTGTCTGGATATCCTTTGTCAAGCGATAAGTGTCCAAATAATTGTAGACTCGAAGGGCGAGAGACAAAGAGGACTACTCACGGCGCCATCTTGGCTCTTCTCCGAGAATGTGTGCTTTCTATCCCCACAACATTAAGGGCTGTAGGTTTAGGAGTCCTAGTGTCCGAAGCAGGGGTCTTCCACCAGGAGACACAGGAAGAGGCTCCCCACACTAAAAGCTGCAAGTGCCGCCTGTTCACTTTGGACTCCTTGTGCCAGGAGGCCAGCAGGCATGGAAATGAGTCACCATCCCGATAGGGGTAATTGGCCCTAATCAGCACGAGAGGTGGAACAGCTACTATACAGGGAGAGCAGGGAGAAATGTCTTTGGCACTCAAATAATCCACTGGGTTACTTGTTGGTACTTCCATGTTTAGTTTTAATTGTAAATGGGAAAGGACAGCAACTATGATCTGATAAGTTCTGGGTGGAGCACCAGAACGGAGTCTACCACAGTGTACTTCGCACTTCACAAGTTAAGTTACTTTTATCCAGGCATAGTCTTTCTTTGTCATTATTCCTGGGGAAATTTATGAGATGAGAGTTAGTGGGACCAAACTAAAGCTGCTGCTACTGCCGTTGGTCTTGAGACTGTACCTGACCCACCAGGCCAGCCATCTGGACCAGCAGAAGTGCCAGCCAAGAGTGGAGGAAATCCAGCACAGGGGATAGAGGTGGGAGAAAATGTGTATTTCTTTCAGTTGGGATGGATCGAAGTCCAAGTGGGGACTCCCAATGACTCTCCTTTTATAAGTTTCCCCAGGAATAGTATTCACACAATCCTAGAAAAATTGTGTCTGGAAGGAGTGAATGTAATAAGATAAGCAAGTAGAGCTAAGTGGTAAAGTGGACAGTGGGGGATGCTCTTCTCCCACTGAAAAGATTCTCTTTTCTGGCCAGGGCAATACCCTACACCAATTCCCACTCCACCCCTACCAGCTGCTAATGGCCCCCAGATGGGGAGATTGAGAATTGCCCTTGGTGAATAGGTGCCACCTGACAGGAAGCTATGCATCCCCTCCCCACTCCCCAGGGGTGGCCCACATCCAGTGACTGACTGATCCTGGCGGTAAAAGACTAACCTGCTTGCCTCAAGATGAGACAATTCGTGTGTGGGATCAGCTCTCTCCCTGCAGACCAGATCAAGGCTAGACTTTACCTGAGACTACATCCTTGCTCAGCTCTTTCCCCTTCTCCATCTTGTTCCACTTTTTTCCTTATAGGTTTTTCCTGAGAGAATTTCCTCAATAAATCATTTGCAACCAAATCCCTACCTCAGACTCTGCTTCTAGAGAACACTAGTTTGACAGTGACCATTCATGCTCTGTGAAATTAAAAGATGCTCTTGATCTGAATGCATCTTCCATCTCCAGCTCCCACTGGAACAGGAGAGAAGTACAATATAAAAAGACTAGGAACGTATAAAGACAACTGCATTATTTGAGAATTCGCCTTGGAAAAGGTTAGGCTATCCATCTTGGATTTCTATATGAATTCATCTATAAAAACTGTGATAAAAGGAGTTAATTACAGCCAACAAACTTGACATTTATCACCTATTTTATATAATAACTAAAATTTTATTTTCTTTTTACCAGTGTCTCTGTTTTCTGCAATCTTTTTACTTAGTATTCAATCTCAAATGCTCCATAGTCTAGCTTTAGCTTAACTCTCTAACCATAATCTTCACTGTGGCAGAGAAGACTAAACTATCTGGTCTCCTTTTCTTCCTTAGGTAACGAGACATCCCCTATTTTGCTTAGTCTACGGGTTCCCAGCTAGAGACTATATTTCACAGTCTCTCTTGAATCTACACTTCTTCACATGAATAATTTCAGTCCAAAGGAAACTGAGCGAAAATAATGTAAAATATCTTCTTAAGGATAAATCCACTGTCTGGATTTCCCCTTTCCTCCTTACCGCCTGCTGTAAAATGGCTCCAATGGCAGCATGTGCATTAGGTTCGGAGGTGGAAGCCACATATGTGTTGAACACCTGCCAACCTGGGGCCCCAGATGACCACGTGGAACAGGGTTGTCTCTTTCTCCTAGACTGCTTGACCATTTTTAGACAGTTGTATGAGTGAGAAATACATTTCTATTTTATTTAGCCACTATATTTTTTGAATGTCATCATTATAGCAACATTGCTTGTACTCTAGCTCAATGAATTTCAAAGCACTCATCTGTGAGAAGGTAAGGAACTTGTGCCAGAATGTGAGTGACTGCACTGCTTGCTTCAACAAGAACATCCTGCTACAAGAAAAAACTAAAAATTCCAGCTGAAGCAACCACCGTGCTTAGTGATATGCTTGGTTTACATGTTGACACAAGCTTCTTGTCTCATGGCAACTCAGAAACAAATTCAAGCCTGTTTATGGACCACACTTTGAGTAGCACAGCCCTGAACTAACAATTGCCAACACCAACCTATTGCTTCAGTTATACTGTACTCGCTATAGATGTACTCATGCCTGCATGTGAATCTTCGAATAATTTATTTTTCTATGCAATGCTCTTTTGATTTTTCCCCAATCCATAGTCAAAATTTTACTCATTCTTCTAGCTTAAGCTAATATCTCCCATAAACCTTCTTCTTTATTTGAGGGGCAGCATAGCCCAGCTGGTAAGAGTGTGAGCTCGGGAGGGAGACTACCTGAGTCTTGCTAAGCAATTTTCCTAAATTCTTTGGGGCTCAGTTTCGTTACCCGGAAAATGATGATAGATAGTATCTACCTCATCAGGTTATTGAGAACATTCAATGAGTTAATATATTTAAAACTATTAAATGGTGCTCTATAAAAGAGAAAGCTTATTATATGATCCCACGTTAGCCTCTTCTTTCCTTTGTCCAGATTAGTTAGGCAATTGGAGCAACAGAAAGAGGTTACTCTTGCTGATCAACTGGTCAATTGTGGCCATTCACCCTGAGCACAGGCTTCCTGGTCCACTGTCAGAATGCACTCTGCCTCAGGCAGCTGTTCTTCTGCAGGAGAAATTTTCCCTCAGTCAGATGGCTAGACTTCTGGGATGTATGAGCTATTTCATTGGGAAATAGCCTGGAGTTTCTTTAGGCAAACTTGAGGATACAAGAAGCCCTGCCAGACGACCCAAAGACCCCTATATAATCCTAATTCAATTTATCTCTGGATGTGCTTGCTGTCTGGCTCTTGCAACTCATCCAAATAATTGTTTGAGCATTTGTCATAGTTCAGGTCTCATCTCAAATACCACCCCATGCAAGAGGCCCATCCTGATGACCAGAGCTGAAGCTCCTCCTCCCACTCCTGTCTCTCTGTGACAGCTCCCAGCCGTGTTTTCTTCATTGCATTTTAGTACCTGAAATTAGTTTATTCATGAACACATTTATCATAGTTTTATATTATATTATATACATATATAACTAGCATAGTTACATTTATAATAATTGCATAAGAACGTAAGTTCTCTGAAGAGAAGACCTCTGTCTACTTGGTTGATACAATCTAGTACATAAGAAGCGCTTGATAAATATGGGCTGAAGGAATGATTAACTGACTTCGGACAAACATAGTAAATATTTAGTAATAGACATAGACAGATTTTGGCATATGTTTGAAAACTAACACAATATGAACTGTGTAGACATTTTACTTCCAAGACTCACACCAAAAAACCATTCAGTCCCCAATGATGTCTTTCGTGGTGGCCCCAGGAGCTAGCTATTGCTATTTACTCACACCGTCTCTATAGAACTTAAACAGTATTTTCCTCATATTATCATTTAAGCTCTTCATTTGTAAAGAACTTTATTCCGCAACTGTCTTTTAGACATTAAACACTAGGAAGGCAGCTCCCATGACCTATACTTATTGAGTCTCCCCACAAATAATTCAACAAAGAACAAATCTCAGAGTAGGTGTTAGTTCATTTGCTCAAAGGGTGTCTCTATGCTCAGCAAAGGTAGATGAGCAGACTGATTGACTCTTCAGTGCCACTGCTGAAAATCAAAGTCTTTCCTGAGATATTTCTTGGTTCTATATGTCTAACTAGGCCACTCATCTTCTTTAATTCTGTACACATGTCTTGGCCATTCAATTTCTGCAGGAAAAACTGGTGAAATATTCACAGAAATAAGTAGATTCAATATAAGACTTGAAAAGAACTTTCTTTGACTCTAACACACAGAACATGGATAACCATGGCTTGTTTTGGCAGACAAAAACACTTGTTATTTCTAGTTGTGCTTCCCAGGAAGTTATGCTGATAGGCGTAAACTGTCAAATAAAACTACCTGGATGCTAAGATATTACAATACTTGCTGTTTCAAATGTTTTGATTACCAACAATTTAATTTACATCACTTCAGCTTTTCCTGTAGGTGTCTTACAGTCCATGGCATTTGTATACCCAATCGAGGCAGATTGTCTTTCTTCATAACTGCATTCCTTCTATGTTTTGCTATTTTAGGGCTTTTCAGATGTCCATATTTCTTTTTTCACCTCATTTCCTGGCGTGTTTCCCCTCATAAGTGTTAATCACAACTTTATTAACAGGATGTTTGCATTTCCCATTTTGTAGTCTGAAAATGTTTGTTTTTACTTTTCCTATTCTGACTTTCCTTATAGCGTCTGAATATTTGAATACCAGCTAACATAATATCTAACTTTCATTGATTACCTTCTATATTCCAAGCATTTGCTTGACACAGATTATTTCTAATCCTCGGAGCAACCTGGCAAGACAGATATTATTGTTCCTTCCTTGTAACTGAGGAAGCTGAGATGCAAGGTGCCTTATTTAGGTCTTGTTGAAGGTCATACGGCAAGTCAGTTTCGGATTTGGAATCCAAAGTTGGGTTGTCTCTGTAGTTAAATTTTGCGTGAGTGTGTGTGCAATTGTGTATGTGTACAAGTGTGTGAGACAGAGACAGAGAGAAGTTTCTGGTAATGACTAGGAAGGTCAAATGGTCTTCCCAAGGAAAAGCAAAGGATTTTGTTGCACTTTCATACTTTAGTCCATTACTAATGTTTTAATTTTAAAAGTCAGAAAATTGCAAAGCAATTATATCCCTTTTCATTCTCCAATCTGATTTTTCCCTGCATATCTGGAACTGCTCTAAACAGTAATTTACTGTCTTAAGCATCTAGCACTATAGATAGATTGAAACTTTGAAAAAAATATTCTTTTAAAATTGCTTTCGGCAGCTTATGGTTACAGTGCCAGTGTAGTGTGAATGCCTGTGACTCGGCTCTCACACAGGTGACAGGGATGCGGGTGGCTTTTGTCCATGGAATATATGATGAGGTGTGGCAGGTTTACTTTTAGGTAGACCTAAGTAAGGCGGACAGAAGATTCCCTGAGATGATGGACCGGACTTAGAAAGGGCAGTAAATTCTGACGAAATCATGTTACTTAGAAGGGTACGAGCACCCAGATTTTTTGTCTCCAATTAAGGAAAAATTTCAAATTTGCAATCAAGCTGAAAACACGTATTTTAGAAAATCATACTACTTACCTTTTCCTAAAGTTCATATTTTTATAGAATACGTGAAAATAACTTTTGTTATTAGATCTAGTTATTCCAATCCACATTGTTTTTTCTCTACTAAAAATCTGCTTTGCTCATTTCTTCTCCACATCTTTCACTGACAAGGACACTGTGGAATTATCATTTAGATTGATTATCCCCTCTCAAGTCATGTGCTTATTCCAGATAACTAGGACATACCTAGACCTTAATAGGTGAAACTTTAAAAATGCCCAGTGCTCATGGTAGAAGAATTATTTTGTTAATTAGAAACATTTCTGAGATTCTTGCTTTCCTCTTCATTTCTCCTCTGTTTGCCTTCTGCTGCTCTGACCTCACTGTTTAAAGGAGAATGCTATGAAACCTGTTTTTCTTTTTAAATTCTTCTTCTTCCTCTCTATCTGGTTGTATCATTTTTCAATTTCTTCTGCTTATTAAGTTTTGCCATGTACATGTCTTTAAACAAAATCCTTTCCCAAACCTGTACTATAGAGGCTGCTGACTTTTCATTTTCTGTCTCTCAATGTCGTTTAAGTCTAATACGATCCAGTACACTGATGAGGAAGTTTAATACTCTAGAGATGTTTATTCTAAATCAACAAACCCTTTTGGAGAAACTCAGACACACACCATCTTTACAAAGACTCAACTCCACTTGCACACTATGTAAACCCTGCCAGTCCATCACCTCCTTGGAGAAGCCTTTCCTTTCCGAGTGCACTGATCCGCAATGAATGCTCTCTCCAAAGAACTTCGGGAGCACTTAACAGCCTGATTCTTACTCAAACTTTTCTACTCAAGCGCTCTGAATCCCCGAGGAGTGTAAATGCCAACCTCTGGGGGTGGGAGTGGGTACAAGGGCCTGTGGCTCTGTGTGAGTCTGGGGTGACAGCCCCACACGTGCGGCCTAAACACAAAGTACCCCTGATTTATTCTAAACATCTGTGCATTCTTCACCACATTATACCCGTGTTTATTTAAACAAATTGATCCTGTTGGCATGAAATACTCCCAGAGTAAAACTGGCCCCAGGAGAAGGTGACAAGTTTAGTTTGTAATTCTGAGTATTTTCAATCAGATGACTGCACATTCTTGCATCTAGTACCTTATGTGTTATTATTTATGGTTTTATGAATCTCTTGTCAGGAATCTAAACAGCCAACTCAATACAAGAAGCTGATTTTTAAACCCATTAATTAGTCTCATATAGGGTATTCACTCATAGTATGACATTGAAGTTAGCAGATATTTCTGTAGGGAACACACAAAAAATTCAGTTGAACTATTTTTTTGTGTTATACTTGGATTAGGTGCTCAAAATATATTTGTTTTATGATAATTTTAGTTCAGAAAATATAAAAGCATTATAACCTCATTTTATTTTATTTTAGTAAGCTATCTGCAAGCAGTTTTTCTGACTAAACTTCAGTAAGTTATTTGTGGGGAATTTGACACTTGACAGGGTCATATCTGCAACTGATTGACAGGAAAAGGAAAATTCACAACTTATGTTACGATTTCTGGACGTCAGACTATCTGACAACCTTGTGTAATCAAAACAGTGAAGTGCTTAATTGTAAGTGAAAGAATTAAAATTATAAGGAATTGTCTACATATTTAGGAAGGATTCCTGAAAGATTTAAATACTATTCTGAGGGAGGAAGAGAAATGCAACACAGTAATACATAAATCAAATTGTAATTAGGAAAAAATAGGTAAGATGATAATGAAGTCTGTGCCTCTACTCTGCCATCTGGGAAGTGATAAAAAACTACTCCGGCTATTTCACTAGAAAGGCTGAAAGATGAATAAATGGAAGTAAAAAATATAAAATTATAGAGCTCTTATTTCCCCAGCTGTGGGGGTAATTACTTATGGATCAATCCTCCTTTAATCTCAGTGTCTCACTCACAAACAATTTCTACCACTTTTTCTTTGAAGATCTCACTTTTTCACAACCATGAAGCTATTCAGGTTTAGATTATGGTTAGATTATGGTCCTAACTTCAGCTCCTCCCAGTTCTTCCTTCTCCTGGAGAAAGTCTTCTGGTATAATCTTTACTGGCCAACATGGTTTTTAAAAATTATTATTATTTCACTCTCATCTTCAGAACCTATAGATACTTGCTTCTTGTTGCCTATAAGATCCAAATTACTCGGGTAGCTTTCACAGCGTTCCTGCCTGCCCTGTATGTGTTCCTCAAGGTTATTTCCCACCACATCCCTACTCTTCTCTAAGAAGCAAGTGTGTCACTTTTACTGCTCTTTGTGCACACACACCCACACGTCTGCTTTTGCTTATTCATTCATGAGATTTTAAAGACAGCGGTTACGGCACTATGCTAAGTTCTAGATTACAACACGAATAACTATAGTCTTACCCCTAAAGTTTTGCATGAGCCGGTATATGACAGGAGGTGTGTCTGCAATACCATGTGGTAAGTGCAATAATAGTCATAAATAAGGTATAGAGAGGAATAAATATGAAGACAAATTTATAACGTCATTTTGTTCACATAACAAGGAGCTATTATGGTTTATAAGTTCTATGAAGGCAAAGATTTTCTTTTTATTTTGTAGTTACTTCAAAAGTATGGGTCAAATAAATTCACACTGAATTGACCATCAGATTCTTCTGAAGTAACAGGATATCCCTGAAATTTCCTTCTACAGAGAGAGTTGATGATAGAAGTAGATTTATTTTTATAAATGTAAAACTACCATCTTGGTGTGGTTGGAACTACACTGGAGTAGCAATAAGAGCACCTGAACTTTAATCCTGACTTGTCCCTAATAAGCCAAGTGACTTAGAACAAGAAATTTTACCACACTAGGTGTCATCCACTTCTTCTAAAATGAATAAATTGGGCTAGATGTCCCTAATTGCTTCTCCTGCTCTTATAATCTGTAATTCTCTGTGTCAGCATTCATTTATTCCTTCTAAGACAGATAAAAATAGAATCTACAGTGTGTATGTCACCAGATCCTATGATTTGCCCATGTCCCAAATACTCAAATCTCAGCATTTCTAAGCTGGAGTTGGAGGATTTCATAGCTCGAATCAACAAAGGTGCTAACCTCCTAAGGTTAACACTCTCTGCTTTGCTTTCCTGCTGTAATCCTGGAGACACTGGCAGGCAAGAGAGACCACAGCTCCTTGAGCATTCCCCTCGTCCCAGAGGCAAGCTGGAAGCCACATGACGCTTGGCATGTTTGTTGACAGTGAGACTAGAGTGACTGAGTGAAGACGGAGACTGAGCTAACCTGACAGTTTAAAAGCTTGAAAGCATCGATTAGTGAATGTGCAAGAACCTGACCTTTCAACTGCCTCCGTGCCGCGTTTTTGGTTTCTATGTGAGAGTAAAAAAAATGAGGAAACCCCACTCTTTCATACTTCATAGTGATTATTCTAACAAAACAAAGGGGCACATGAATTAATGGGTGCCCGTGAGTATAATTTTATGAGAATTACACACTAGGGACTAAACTGAGGAGGAAACTCTCTGGGATAGAATTTCTTGTGTGTCGTCAGCACATATTCTCACAGAAACAGCTTTGAAAGAATCGGCTTCCAGTGAGGGGAGCACAGACACGTTCTGTGGTGCCCTTGCCATGCTGGCCATTGACAGATATTCATATTGCAATTTCTAATTAGGTGACAAAGCAGTTTCCCATACATAGTAGTTGATGCTAATGAAAATTTACATAAGGAACCAAAGAAAGTTAAATAGATGTGAAGAGGGTTGTTTTGCACGTTTTCTTTTCATTTGTGGTAATAAAAAAGTGTGAATTGAAAATCTAAGGAGAAATAACAGTTGACTTACTGTTTAAAAGTAAAACACGCTAAATAAGTAGTCGTGCTTATAAATACAAAAAGGTACCTGAACGTTTTATTTTGACAATATATAATAAGAGAAACACAATACTAATCAAGCCTCAGTCTGTAGGGTTGTGAGGAATGGGCTATCAAACATTGAATTAGTGCTGGTTATGCTTATATATATATTTTTTTTTGTTCAGGAAGATTTGTCCTGAGCTAACATCTGTGCCAAGCTTCCTCTATTTTGTATGTGAGTTGCCGCCCCAGCATGGCCGCCAATGACTGATGTAGGTCTGCGCCTGGGAATGGAACCAGGCCACTGAAACAGAGGGCGCCGAACTTAACCCCTAGGCCGTAGGGCTAGCCCCTACTTATATGATTTTTGTAAAATTAAATTCATATTGTATAAAGGACAGGATGATAATACATACAACTCTTTTGTGGCTTTTTTGTGATGATAAATATAAATATGAAAAGAAGAGACAAGGACCAGGGAAAAAAGAAAGTATTATGCACTTATCTTTACTTAGCCATTGGCAGTGTTTTGGATGCTTATAATTGGCAAAGATTATCAGATTTGCTTCAATAAATCAACTGTCCTCACAGTCTCATGTTTCTGAGTAATCCCATCTTGAACTTAACTATCCTTCTGTATTCTATTCCTTGTTTTCCTTCTTAAATATATTTGAGAATATATAGCACTTTGTTAATGGGAAATGTTTGCAATTTTATTGAATTTTTCCATCAAAAGAAACCAAACAAATAATATAATTCACATGATAGCAAAGCGAGTCTTTTAGTAAAAAACATTTACCCTCGAGTGTTATTTAAATACTCTTATAATAAGCTATGATTCAATAATATATATATAAAGACTCCTAGACATATATAAACTACAACAATAACAAAAATCTGTGAACTCCATGCAGCCTTTTCTGATTAATTTTATCATTCATTAAGAATTTCCTAGAAATTGGCATATATGATGCTATTCAAAATTAAATTAGTAAATTAGTAGTTCTAATTTTCGTTTATACCCTCAATCAACTAACATAGTATTTTACGTTTAACGAAAATTCAATCAATATTTACAATCGTCATGTTGCCAAATCATATTGGAACTGGCCTATCTTTTTTTCTAAAGGAAAAGGAAGAGTAGAGCTTGGGAGCAGTGACTGACTTTTTATGTGTCAGCTATCTGCAAGCTTTATTAAGTTGGCTACTTTTTATTGTTACTGTGCCATGAATTATAGATATCTCATAAATAAACATCTGTGATAAAAGAATCAATACGTTATCAATGATTTATCAATTTTATAAGCATGTGAGCACTTTTGAGTAACTCCTATTTACAGGACACAATGCTTTGCCTTTATGAAATTCAACACCTACTTGGCGTGACTGTATCCACTCTCATAACTATTCTTTATGTACTTACCTGTTTGTCTAACTTATACACCAAACACGTATATGGTCAAGCAACTTATTGGAAGGGGAAAAGAATTAGAATGTGTAGTTCAACGTAAACACAAATGGTAAGGGCTGCTGAATTAATCATCAGAATAAGGTATGATTTACTGTAGCAGTAAGTTTTAAAACACATTTTGAAATATATAACAGCGAATAATAAGAACAAGAAAATCCTCCCCTGACTTTGAGAGAAAATACTGCATTTTATTCTTCTTTGCATTCCCTAGAGCAACTGGCCTTGCCTTACATATAGTACATGCTCAATAAACATGTGCTGGATGAATTCCTGATTATATAGACACAGAGTGGCATGTGACATGAATTATGGAATAAAGAGAAATGCAGAGTCTTGAGGAGAGGGAGAGAGGACAGTAAAAAGTCTGTTTCACAGTGATTTTTCATTAATGATGATGCTACCCCTCGACCGACTGCTTAGCAGGGAACTATCTGATCTGCTCTCTGCAGCCAGCTTATTGATTGTGTGGGTCAATGTAATCTGGTGAACAAAGAACCAAGAAAGTGGGAGGTAGCATTTTCCTAGATAACTGCTAAGAAGCAGAGCAGATAGCGTACATTTTCATGCTTTGAGCCTGAGTGGCTCCCACATGAAGTTGAATTATTTGTAACAGCAATCCTAAAACTGGCAATTCTTTCTTTTATTAATAGATCTGATCCAAGTAAAAGATTAGTTAGATTTAAAGAAACATGAACACATATTAAAGACAGAATCTGTACGAGCATGAGAACAAAATTGCTTTTCCCTTTTTATTTACACTATCTGTGTTGTACACATATATATCAGGGTCTATTTATAGGGTCTTAGATTATGGTGGCCCTTGGTTTCTATCTCCCTAGATACCCAATGCCTAACCATTTTTATTGATAGTTTAGTGCTCACACTAAATGTGAGTCCAATGATTAACTCCAAGAAGACAGCAACAGTAAAACAACATCCTCAATGCAAGATTTCCAAACCAACCAACCAAACAAAACTCCAGACAAACAAAAAGTGAAAATACTTAATCCATAAAACAAACAAAAATATTATTGAAGAGAATGAAGCTATTGTATGTAAAAGTTCGTGTTAAATGCCAGTTTTAATATCTCTAGCAGAGTTTCAAACACAACAATACTAGGCAATCATAAATTGCTAGTTTCTTTCCTCCCATCCCAGGAGAGAATGTTGAAAGTTACCTGCCAGAGAGGATCTTTTTGCTCAGGGAAGAGCTCAAAGTACTTGTGGGCTAGTTGCACTGGTGGCAGAGTTTGCAGTTTCAGGTTGGTCCAGCTCTGCACGAAGTTGGCCAAGTTGACAAAGGTATATAACCCTAGGCGGTCATTCCCGTAGTTCGACAAATGGGTCATGAAAATGCTGATCTGAAAGATAAATAAAAATGACCATAAAATATCATATGCATAAGCTAAAAAGGGACATAGAGGCTCTAGGCAGCACCTCACCTCAACTTGGAATTTCATGAGAAGTGCAATTATCATCTTAGGAGGTCTTATAAACTGAATTGTGCCCCCCCGCATTGATTTATTTGTTGAAACTCTAATTCCCAATGTGACTATATTTGAAGATAGGGCCTTTCGAGAAGTAATTAAGGTTAAATGAGGTGGTAAGAGTGGGGTTCTAATCTGATAGGTCTCATGTTCTTATAAGAAGAGCAAGAGATATCAGCGCTTTCTCTCTTTCTTCCCCTCCAGGGGCACACAGAGAAGAGGCCAAGTGAGGACACAGCCAGAAGGCGGTCATCTATAAGCCAGGAAGAGATGCATCACCAAAGGCTGAATTTGTTGGTACCATGTTCACAAACTTCTAGCCTCAAGAACTGTGAAAAAAATAAATGTTTGTTGTTTAAACCACCTAATCTCCTGTTATGGCAGTTTGCAAAGACTAATACGGTGGAAAGCTACCACACATTTGATTTCTATTTCAAAGTCACTCTTAAACTCACTCAAAACTAAAACTGAAATTGAGATTGGCATCCCTTCACTGTTCATTAAAAGTAGAGTATTACTTTCCATACTAATTTTCTCCCCCACTGTGGAATATACATCATCAAACCCAATTATCTAATAATTTCCAGACTGGTAAAGAACCAGAATTAGACCAGCTCAAAAATTAAACAATTGTTCTGTATCTTTTCTGGTTTAGCTATGTATACAGGTTGAAATGGAATCAGACTCAAAAAACTTTGTTTCTTTGTGGTCTAATGAGGAATTTTTACTGTAAGAAAGAAACTATTAATGTTTGCATGGAAACTGATTGCATTTAGCTAAAACTCTTCCATACTCACCAATCCTTTTACAATTTTTCTATCTCAATATTAACCCTAAAAGTATCACAGCATTTCGGTATTGTACTTTCATGGATCAGAGATTAAGAAAAAGTGAAATCTAGATTGAGTGCTCTTGAAAGAGCAATAAAAAATTTGAATGTGATTACAGATATAATCTAATATACAATCCATCAGAGATTACAGAAGAAATTAAAAAATACTTAATAAAGGAGAGCTTGCATAATCTTGATCTAAATTGCAGAGATTACTAACGTAACTCATAAAAAGGAAGTTCATCATTTTCTACCATAAGCAATTTATACTTGTTCCTTAACTTCATGTTATATTCATATGTATTTTAAAATTTATTTTATTGTTATTTAGACATATAAGTATTTCAGAGCAACTAACATAATTAAGTACTTTATTAACGTCATTAGAAAAATGAGAGTGATATAAAGTAGCAAATAATAATATTAAAACAAGTATAATGTGAAATTATCTAGAAAAATAATATCCACAGGTCCGTATTTAGAGGGAAAGTTGCGTCGCATGGCTAATTTTTGTATCGACGCTCACTGAAACTTTTTAAAGCGTTTATGTTTCTTGACGTGCTTATTTGGGTTATTTGGGCTATTTTGGAAATAAAAATGGGTTTGCAATAACCATTCCAATATCATGTCATCGCAACCTGGTTAGGATTGTTGGGCACCGAGAAAAGATTATATACTGTAGAACTTTCGTTCCCAAGACCTCACATGTCATGGGATAACTGGAAATGCCCAAAAAGCACACCTTTTGTCCTAAAAGTAATAGAACATTAGCTTGTACTAGAATTTAAAAAACAACGCCCTGGCAAGGTAGTGGAAGTTATAAGTCTTATATCAGGTTCATTAAATTCCCTTTTTACTTTGGAAAAAAACGCTGTCTTTGCATGTGTTATACTAGAATGCTGAAAAGGATTCTCTGAGGAAAGCCTATTAAGACGATTGGTGAGACTCTTCACCACGGTTGAAGTCGGGGAGGAGAGTGGGAGAGCTTGGCCCATTGTCCTGAACATCCCTAAATGACATAAAACAACACCTACAGAGGAGATAGTGCCTACTATGCGCTAGGCATGAAGCCAAGCCCTTTCCATATATGAAACTATTAAATCCTCACAACTATCTTATGAGGTAGGTACAGTCATTGCCCCCTTTTACAGATGAAGAAACTGAGGCACAGGTAAGTAACTTGTCCAAGTCCCACATCTAGTCAATGGCGGAGACGAATTCAAAACTCAGGTGGTTTGATTCCCAAATCTGACACGGGCTATACGTGACCCTCACCCAAATAATTTTATTTACAGTTTGATATCCACCCTTTTTTCCCTTTTGCCTTTTTGAAAGCAAAAGACCAAGAATATCTTTGTATAGAAGAAAATGGAAAATCTATGTATTATCTTGGCAACTTAAAGTTTTTCTTTTTTCTTTTAAATTGAAATGATGGAAAATAAATTATTTTTGGAATCTTAAAGGAAAACTTTTGAGACAATGAATTATAGTATCTGAAAAGAATCTTACTGATAGACTGCAAATTTATCTTTGAAGGCAGGATCCTTCCTATCATATTTCCAGTCCATTATTTCCCCTGGGGTATATTCAGAGCTTTTTACTCTAAAGGTCAAAAAAGAGAAAGGCTATTTTAAAGAACATTCTTTACATAGATTGTTTAGATAGAAATTCCAATTAAATCCCCCAAATGTTAGTGATACAATGTTCTTACGTGAGATTTCTGTGGAATCATTTGAACAGGTGCAGGGTTTCTATGTCACCGATTTTTACACCAGCCAATCTCTCCCTCTCTTAAACTCTTTTTTCTCCCCAAAAAGGAAGTGCCCTCTTGGTAGGACTTAATTACAGAGTTTCTAGAACATAACATGGTATCAGTAGTTGATGACCATATAATTGCAACTGTTGTCATGAGAACTTCTTTATAATTACCACAAAATAATATGCCTTTGATCCCAATAAGTATGCATTTATCTCATGTCACTACTGTAATTAAGAAATAAGACAATGTAAGTAGTATGCTTCAGAATAATTATAGTTTCTCAGGACTGAAATTATTATGAAAAACCAAGCTGCAAGCTGACGGCCTGAAGAAATACAATAACGTCCTGGAAGTCTACCACCTGCCCTCGAGCGTTGTTATCTTAGGATGGAAACTTAAGGCACCTGCGAGTGTCTGAAGTGTGACAAAATCATAAATAAAAATTCTATTCTAAGTGTATTGTAAATAATATTTTTATATCGTGGGAAAATGCACATTACCATTTCATTAGCGCATTAACACAATGCTTTCAAAAGATTTTATGGCAGACAGTTCCAAATCATGTATCCAGAATTCCGTTAGGAGACCACGCCTTGTTTTCTGAAGGACATATAAAACTTAATGCAGGGTAGGAAAATTCGCCTTCAGAAGAAAGGGGAGTCTGGAGACGCTGTGTGGTTCTAGGCTGAGGCACGCTTCTGCATCTAAATACCCCTTTGCTGAGAATAAAAGTGAGCTCCCTGTGCCGATGGCTGCAGTCATGTTGGACTGGGCAGCATGTGCACTTGCCTTATTGGTTAGAAACAAATTAGTGCTGGTACATGTCAGTTGACTGCACTTTAGGAAGAAAAATTCTGCAAGCACAGCTTAGCTGTGCATATCTGGCTTGCTAAAAGCACCTAATGTGCGGACAGAGCATTTTTGTTTTAGTGTTTCTGGACAAATGACTTGTTTCAAAAAACAAAACCTATTTAGAGAGTGTAGGGAGAATAAGACAAATTAAGAATGGATGTGGTTTGAAGCATAAATAAGGGAAATCAAAGGATATGTAATATGAGATAATAGCAAACAACTAATTTTTCACAGACATAATATATTGCTATTTTTTACATGACTGTGTATGTTCCTCTGTTTATCCTGTCCTTTTATTTATTTATTTTTATTGTCATTTCCTTATATATATAGTAAGAATCTTCTTGCTCAGTATTCCCCAAAACACCTTCTGGATCCCCGTGTTACATCGCTGCAAATTGTTTATAGATGCAACTCACTTTACCTCAAAATATTGCTCAGAGATATGCATTGATCCAGACAAGCAGAGCTTTATCTGTCATGTGACAAAGACAGGCAAGGACATCACGTTCAATGGGTGAGTTTAAGAATAAGACATCAAGTGCTAATATCACTAGGCCAACTGCAGCCAGCGGGCCTTGCAGAGGGGCCACCGAGGTCTGGGTGCCATGACTTCTGTCATCAAGCTGGCCTCTGGGCTGTCTCTGTCTTTGCCATTTCTACATATATCTCTCCCTCAACTCTCAACACTCTCAACTCCATTATAACAAACATGAAACAAGTCTGAATTCTTTCCTTCATCTGTCGTAAAAATAGAGAACCAAGCTTGAAGGCATTCTCATGGTCTAATTACTCCATTCATTAGAAACAAAACAGTGTAGCTTTAACGCAAATGCCAGACACAATATGCATGTGCCAAATTTGCGAAGATCATCACCTATGGAATAAATCAATTTAATGATGTAAATATAGTCCAAGGAAAAAGGAGGCTTTAAATATATCACTGTATAAATCTCGATAATAGGGAGTTAGATAACAGTAATTGAACTCTATGGGGGACCTTTAACGGTGGGTAGAAGCCCCGTCATAGTGACAAACGGGACAGCACTGTATAAATGTGGTATGGGGCTATCCTCCCCAGTCTTTAATCGCAAGTTATACAATTAATTGTTTTCTATAGCATTTCATTTTTATCTCTTATGAAAATTGCTAATACTCAAAATATAGGAGAAAGAAAAAAGGGAAAAATAAAATAAAAAATAAAGACCTCATTTTATCCATAAAATGAAGCATCAATCCCCTCTAAATTGAATCAAAATATTTTGATTGCCAATACCAGAATAGTTTTCTTGCTTTTCATACTTGTATGACAAAAGCAATGTCATTGTAAATTGTATGGATGTTGATATCCATAAGCAGAATATATATGAAGCATAAAGTGGAATGTAAAGTCATTTTTTAGAGCAACATTTTTACTTAAAGTGCACATTAAATGTTTAAATATTAGCTCTGTGCCTTATACTGCTTTTAAATACCAAATCACTTACAGAGTAGTCAGATACATGGTTCCTAGAAAAAAAATACATTATCATAACAAATTTGGAAAGAAATGATAGCTTTGCAGAGTAAGAAGAGATGTGCCCCACTTTAAGGCAGCTCGTTCTGTGCTCATGCTGCAGCACAGTACTTTCAAGATAAGCACTAAATATTAGCAGTTTATTTCCATTTTTGCCTCTGCAGCCCTGCCCCTTTTCAGAATGAGTCCATTGTGTTTAAAAATATGTCCATTAGTTTGTTAAATTATTTATTAGGCTTTTAGTTTTCCTAAAACACGATGCTAAATGGAATATAAGGGAAGGTGCCCCTGATGGCCCATCTGGTGGACTTTGGCATTGTACTTATATTTTTCCTATAAAAGGCAATTTTGTGTTTTTATCTTATTCTGAACATAGGCTGGAACCAACAAGAGATGCTGAGTCAGATTATGCTTCACATTACCAGTTTGAACTCTAGTGCACGTCTAGATTTAAACACACGTGACATGACTTGAGCAATAATTATAGGCATCGCAGGGCAGCTTTTCAGTCCTGGGCAACTAATAACTTGGCAAATGCTTACATCCATCTTCTCAGATACCCAAAGTAAGAAATATTTGCCCGAACCTAATATAATTATATTTTGCCACTCAATCTAAGAGACCATCATTAGCTTGGAATTCACCATTGAGATATATACCATTTTATTTTTCCAAAATGTAACATATATTGAATAGTTGTCTAATGGTTGATCTCTTCTGAGCACATTATGTCGTTGAATCATAATGTTAATTTATTTTTATAACTTTGCCAACTTGTTTTATGTTCACTTTTGTTGTCTTGCGTGATTAGGTACTAAGAAAACTTCATACTTAGAGAAAAGAAAATGAGGATCAAAGGGGTCAAGTGATCCTTCCAAGATTGTACAGGGAATCCTGGCAAATCCAGTGCTCAAAGTTGGGGTGTGTGAATTCAGAGCCAGTGCCCTTTCACACTCACGTTTCTGCCAGAGACTTTGACAAGAAGTTTATCTAACTTCCTTTCATCATCTGCTTCTCTCCTATCATTTTAATTACTTGGTAGATTTTATCTGTAACAATATTAGGTTAAAACTCACAAGATTTCTTTATATAATTTCCCTAGAATTAGTCCAATGCAAAATTTTATTTATATATTTTTAATTCTTTAAGAAATGGAGGAAATAAAAGTTGATATTTCAATCTCTATCTATACACACATGTACATTTCAACTGCTTGTTGGCTCTGTACATTTCAAGATAATATTTACTGAAAAGAGAAATGATAATTTCAGTTGAGGAGATTAAGAGTTTTCTTAATAGAAATGTGATATAGAAATAGAAAGTAATTCCAATCTTAAAGAAACATGTTTGATTTAGACAGACCTTCCAAGATGTATTCCTCTAAGAACTACTCTTAGAAAGAGAAAGAAAAAGAAGAGAGAAAGAAGAAAAAAAAGGAAGGAAGGAAAGAAAAAAGGAAAAAAGAGAGGAAGGAGGAAAAGAAGGAAGAGAAAAAAAGGAAGGAAGAAAAAGAAGCAAAGAAAAGCTCCAAAATGAAACACATCTCACCATCTGTAGGTCAGATGGACAGGAAAACAGCAGATTACTAAGAGTGATTTAGTTCATGCCTTTAAACGAGCACTCAGAGTCAACTCCAGCCATTGATTCTCCTACTCAGGCTACTTCCCTAAGCAGAAAGGACTCTTTTGTTCCATGTGACTTGTGGTTTAGTGTAAGATGTGCATTACCACAGGCATTTATGATTAATTACTATTCCTAGATGATGCTTTAGCTTTATATGCCCTTGACCATTAAGGAAGTTTATGTTAGATGTGTGAAAAACTAAACCTTTGTTTTTCAATTTGAAGCAGATTTAATGAAGAAAATAACGGTAATCAAAGAGTTTAAAAAAATCAAAAGAGACAGAGATTAAAATATTATCTCAGGAAACTTTATTTATTGCATAAGTCAGAAAACATAGAAAAATGACTTGGAGTTGCTGTTCTAATTCACGTTGGTTTGATTTGCACACAGTGCAAACATGAAATGTGGACAATCATGAAATTTGGAACCAGAAAGCCTGGGTTTGAGAGCTGTCTCTCTGTCTTACTGTATTGATTAACTTCTCTGAATATCAGGCTTCTCTACTGTACATAAAAACGATAACTTAGTTTCCTCCAACGTCATGCTCAGGCGAGTTGGGGTATGCCAAAACACTTTGCAAAATGAAAAACACTGTATGAAAGTTATCATCATTATGCACAATTTAATTAAAGTAACTATAGAATAGTTAACATATCAAATCAAATGATAAATTATTTGATTTATAACTCAGAGATAATAATATATTTTGTAAGCAAAGTTGGTGTTTCTTTGTTCTACTGAAATCAACTGCACATACCATGGGTTATGACAATACATGCAACTTCTAGTTAAACCAGAGAATCTTGGATATGTCTCTATCAGAGTAAAGATCACTAAGTTTGATGCCTAATATATGAAGCTCTTTTGTAGTCTTCATGTTATTTCTTAATAAATGCAAGCTTTATCCACCAGAATCACCTCTGACAGCTGCAGTTAAAAATCAATACAGGAGGAGATTGTTAAACAGACTCCTCTGTTTCATTTCAAAAATTGCAGTGAGTAGATTTTAGAAACAGACACTACTCAAGGGTGGTAGTATGACGAGCTGATGTCTTGCTTTGCCTTAACCCTACACCCTAAATCAAAGAGCACTCCCCAGCCATTTCCCTATCCCCTTGACCCTCAGGGCACTCACCACCCAGCATATTAGGTATTTGTTTGGCTATTTGTTATCTAGTCCCTCACTCCCATGTTAGAATGCAAGCTCCTCAGAGTCCAGGCTCTCTTCCGCTGTAGAGCGCTGCATCCTCAGCGCTTAGTAAGATGCCTGGCATACACATGGGTGTGCAACGAATACTTACTGAATAAACAAATGGTAATGTCCTTGGTAACACACACTTCTTTTGCTAGCAGAAAACGTGGAGTAACTTAATTGCTTTCTAATTATTCCCTATATTCTGAAGACGTGAGGGGAAAAACAAAACATTCTATCCTAAAACCCTGAAAACAGCTGGCATTTAACAGGATACGATGAATTGCTAAATTACATTTTTTGTGTTTTCCATTTCCGTTATCAGAATAAATGCAACAGAAGCTCCATTCTGCATCTGATTATTTACCAGCGTCCCAGTTTTTCAGTCATAATATTTGGTTGGTAAATTATTAACAAATCAGAACTGTTTTGATTCAAGACCAACTAGAGTGTAAACACTGATCTTCCTGAATAAAGAAGTTGGGCAGTGACTTTGTCAAGGCAACAGTAAATAGGGCAGCTGTTCTAACAGAAAGCAGAAGGCTCCTGCTATATATCAGTGAGCAGGAGCTTTTTCTCCACTTTTCTTATACATTAGTAGAGGCCTAAGTCATTAAAAGGCAATGCATGCTCACACCATATCGTTATTGCATACATTTGTGTTTTGTTTTCCTTTAATAGTCAAGTCAGACCTGAGGTTTTAGATGTCACAGTAATTGCCTTTTAGTATACCCTGATTTTGAACAAAGATCTCCCAGTTTTACACAAAGAGAGACCAACAACCAACGCTGCTTCCCACCTGGGCTATTTAGTACTCCTCTCTTTTCAAGAGATCAAATCTCCTTTCCAATCATGTTGCAATGATGCCACATAAAAGTCATTGAAGTGCAAATATATAACCCCAAGAATAATCATGGGCAGTTCAGCCACTAGGTAGAGAAAACACATCCATTAGTGATCAGTGTAAGCTGCATTAACAGTCTCAAATAGAGTTCGACCATTTTTAATGAAAAAAAAGATCATCTTTATTTATTCAAACAATCAACCAACTGACGAATATTTATTAAATGCCTCCTAAGTGCCTGGGGATATAATTGTGAATAAATTATACATAGTTTTTGCCTAAAGGAACTTAAGGTCAAATGGGGATATACAGAAGAAAATAGTAGATTATAATACAATGTGCTGTGGAAATTCCATGCTCTCTGATATCACACAGGTGCTGGAACTGGGCACTGTTGAAGACGTATGGAAGGGGCTGAGGTCACTTGTTAGACAGAAGGGACTGTAGATGTGAAAGCAGTTGGTGAGACTGTGCATTCGAGAAACTAAAAGTACAATGGGGTCCATGCCAGGGGGTGGGGTAGCAAGAGAAAGGAAAAGACCGGTCCGCAGAGATCTTTTAAATTCTTGAAGGGTTTGGGCTTTAATCCTAAGAATAATGGGGAAACACTGCAAGATTTTGAGTAGGGATGAAACATAGTCAGATATGCATTTTAGGAAATACATCCTGACTGCCTTAGGAAGAAGGGTGAAGATGGGAGGTTCGGAGTCATTTAGGAGGCTTTGATAGGCTTAAGATTGAGATATAATGATTACCTCAACTGTGGCAGTGGAAAAGGAGAGAAATTAAACAGATTCAAGTGATGTTCAGATGACCAAACGTGAAGAGTGATGTCAGCAACATGGCTGAGTAAGATGTCCCTCATTTGTGTCCCTCTCTCAACAGCAACAATTTGTCACACAACCACAGACAAAACTGCCTTTGAGGGAGCTGTGGGATCCAGCATCATATGCCACGCAAGCTGGAAGGAGTTTCCCCACCTGTGCATCAGAAACAGGTATCAGATAACAAGATAACAGACAACCAAGATAATAGATCTTGGTCCCAGGTGTGGACCTGGCAGTGGCCTGTGAACTGGATTCGGCCCCTCTTGGATGTGGTCCAGGGGCCCCTGGAGAACACTGTCTTAGACAATTACCCATAGAAAATAGAACCTTTATGGAAGTCCAGGTTTCCAGTGGAGAAGTTCCAGCACACCATGGTTAGAGCAAAAAAACCGATTTTGGATGCATTGGAGAGCATAAGACGAACAGTTTAACTTTATTCAAGTCACCTTTTCCCCAAGATGGCACAGTTTAGGGCCAAGAGAGATTTTCTTGGCCTGTGATTTCTCCTGAGGGGGAAAGTGAGAGGGTGTGAGCCAGCAGCCAACTTTTCCAGCTGTGTAGAATGCCACCAAAGAGGCCCATTTTTCTCTCACCCCATCCAGAGTCCTGAGTCATGAGTTGAAGGTGGGAAGAGGCTGTGAGAGGGGCAGATAAGATTCTCTGGGGGTATTAAAGAGACATGGATGCCACTAACTGCTTCTCAGACTCCATGAAAAAGCACACCCAGAAGCCTCTGGGAGTGTCTGCCCACAGATCCCTCCAAATAGCACATAGGCAACCCCAGCACTCTGCATGCCTCACCCACACACACTGCCACACTGTCGCCGGCTCTCAGTGTGCTCCGGAGATCAGCAAAGACAAGCATTGGCAGACAGCTAGTGAGCATGTGCAGAAAACCACCAGAGTCTGTGGGCCACAGAGAGACCACAAATGTGAACTTTAGCTCCACCCTTGGGAAAGCAAAAGGGAGGCTGTGAGAACCCAGCCTGGTGCATTGCAGTATCGAGAGAAGGCATACAAGCTTAAGAGTTTGGCCAGGATAAGAAGCAAGAAGGATGGAGCAACTGTATTCACAGGACTGAGAAAGCCCCAGAATCTCAGCAGGGCTGACAGAAGGCATTTCTCTCTCGATGTCAGTTAGTAAGGACTGGAGGAGGTGACTGCAACTTCAAACGTGAAATGTGAGATGCAAGACTTAAGGAACATGAAAAATCAGGGGAACATGACACTACCAAAGCATCACAATAATCTTCCAGGAACTGACCCCAAAGACATGGAGATCATGGAATATTATTCCGCTACGAGAAAGAAGGAAATCCTGCCACTTGTAACAAAATGGATGGACTTTGAGGGCGCTCTGCTAAGTGAAATAATTCAGACAGAGAAAGACAAATACTGCATGATCTCACTTATATTTGTAATCCAAAAAAGCCAAACTCGTAGAAACAGAGAACAGAATGGTGGTTGCCAGGGACTGGAGGGTGGGGGAAATAGGGAAATGTTGGTCAAAGGGTATAAACTTTCAGTTATAAGAGGAATAAGTTCTGGGGATCTAGTGTACAGCATGGTGATTATAGTTAACAACACCGTATTATATACTTGAAAGTTGCTTAGAGAGTAAATCTTAATTGTTCTCACCACAAAAAAGAAATGGTAATTATGTGAGGTGATAGAGGGTTAACTAACCCTACTGTGGTAATCATTTTGTGATATATGTGTATTGAATCATCATGCTGTATATCTTAAACTTACACAATGTTATGTGTCAATTATATCTCAATAAAGATGGTGACAAAGGTAATGAATTTCTAATGATCTGTGCTTGATTATAGGTGAGGAGCGAGAAAAAGAAGGGATCAAAGTGATACTCAGTTTTCTGGCTTAGGTAGCTGGATGAATATTGGAACTATTTTACCAAAACAGGAAACAATGGAGAGATGAATATAACAAAAGATTCAGAGAAACAAGAACTTCAAAACAGTGGCTATAACGAATCAGACAGAGAGCTAAAAATAAAGGCACAGACACTTGCTGTGACTGCTCTAGGGTCCTTGTGAGCCCATATAAATTTATATAGACTCCCATCTGTATGATATTCTTCAGCATTCCTTCAATTAGAAGCCAGCTGCAGATCTGAAGGGAGAAGACCATTGGATTATTCTAGAGTTTAGGATTTGCCAAATTAATGGAATGGAAGAAAAGTGGGACAAGGGATTTCTTGGTAATGATTGGAAGATAGAGATTGAAATGATCCCAAACATGCTTTCTGTAAATCAGTAACATTTTCAATCTTTTAAAGTATATTTTTATATTTTAAACAACTCACTTTATAGCTACAGGTTGGCCATATTAAAAAATAGTTATAGTTTTCTGCCAAGGAGTATTGAGAAGTATTGATGATTACCCTGGCATTTTTAACTCTACAGAATTCGCTGACTCTCTACCTGCTCAAACATCAAGGAAGTAGTCTGATAAATGACAATTATGAAATTGAGGATATGCAGGGTATCCTTTCAAAAGAAGAGCAAAAAGATAAAAATTTTCTTACATTTATGCTAATTCTATTCCTTCTCGTACCTTTGGAGTATTATCATGAGGAAGGCAAGCAGGATCCTTGGAAAGGGAAAAAAATGAGTTCCTAGGCTAGGATTCAAGCAAAAATTATATAGAATTTTTTTTTAAGCTTTCTTCTTGGTCTAGCTCAGTTTTCCATGGTAGGACCCATCAATTGATTGTGGGTCAAGATGATGTCAGCAAAAACATCTTAGCTTGAGTTATTTTGCACATAATTGCAAAGAGGAATTCCCTGGAGGCAAGGGACTTCAAAGAGGAAGAGGCTTTAGGATGTGTGGACCTCAACGTGTGGGGATTGAAGGAGTTTGTCAAAGAGGTTGAGTAGAACTTGGATCTCCCACATCCATTCTCTGTGCTATGGGTTATGGGTACCAATCATTATGACTCCTGATGAACCCACACAGGCCTCCTGAAAGGGTCAGCCTGCCAAGCTGAGAGCATCCTTGATGAGTTGCTGTTAATTAGTGAATTGGCAACTTACGAACAAATTCAACGTAGCCAAGGAAAGAACCAGTGAACTTGAAGACAAGTAAAGAGAAACCTGCCGAACTGAAGTGAAAAGAGAAAAAAAAAAACAATGAAAACAAAACAAAACATCCAATAACTGTGGGACAATACCAAAATTTGTAACATATGTATAATTGGAATATCAGAATGAGAAGAAAGATAAAATGGAGCAGAAGGACATTTAAAGTAATAATAGCTGAGAAATTTCTAAAATACATGAAAAATATCATACCACAGATTCAGGAAGCTCAGAGAACTCCAGGCAGGTTAAATATCAAACAAACAAACAAAACACACCTAGGAAGCCAGAGGAAAAAAATACCTTACCTATGGACATGTAAGAATAAGAATTACAGTGTACTTTTCATTAGAAACCACACAAGCAAGGAGGGGAGAGAATAAAATATTTAGAGTGTTGAAAGATGAAAACTACTAATCTGGAATTCTGTATCCAACAAAATTCTCCTCAAAAGTGAAGGAGAGGGGCTGGCCCCATAGCCTAGGGGTTAAGCTCGGCACACTCTGTTCTGGCAGCTTGGGTTTGGTTCCTGGGCATGGACCTACATCACTTGTTGGCAGTCATGTTGTGGTAGCAACCCACATATACAAAATAGAGGAAGACTGGCACAGATGTTAGCTCAGGGCAAATCTTCCTCAAGCAAAAAGAAGAGGACTGGCAACAGATATTATCTCAGGGTGAATCTTCCTCAGGAAAAAAAAAATGTAAAATGTGAAGGAGAAATGAATACTTTTTCAGACAAACAAAAACTGAGGGAATCCTTTGTTAAGAGACCTACCCTGCCAAAAAAAAAATGCTGAAAGCAGTTCTTCAGACAAAAGGAAAATGATATAGTTCAGGAATTTGGATCTACACTAAAAAAGGGAAAATTATTTGAAGGAATGAAGGTAAACTAAAATCTTTTATTGTTCTTATTCTTAATTAATCAAAAGATAACTGTACAGCAATAATAGCAACAATGCATTGGGTAACTATAGCATGTGAATGAGCGAAATGAACAGAATGTCACAAGCAGTGGGAGGGAGGAATTGTAAATACTCTGTTACAAGGTACCTGCACTACACGTGAAGCAGTATAGTGTTATTTGAAAGTGGACAGTTTATTTAAAAATGTATATTGTAAAATCTAGGGCAATCACTTAAAAAAATTTAAAAGAAGTATAATTGATATGCTAAAAGAAGAGGTAAAACGGAATCATATAAAATACTCAATTAAAAACATAACACAAAGAAAGATCGGGGGCAAAGAGCAAATGTAACAAATAGAAAACAGGTACAACATGGTAGATACTAATCTAACTGTATCAATAATCACATTAATTATAAATGGCCTAAATACAAATAAAAGATAAGGATGGACAGAATGAATTGAAAAAACAAGACTCAACCATGTGTTGTCTACAAGAAATCCACTTTAAATATAAAGACTCAACAAAGTTAAAAATAAAAGGATGGAGAAAGATATACTATGCTAACACAAAACAAAGAAAGCTAGAGTACCTATATTGACTTCAGAAAAGCAGGCTTTAGAACAAGAAGGATTATGATGGATGGAGTACATACACTGCCAAGAGCAGACACCAGACTTTTCACACCAGATTTTTCACACATACTCACACACACACTAAGCACACTCATGCGTATATGCACTCACAGACATCCACTTGCACATTCCTTCATACACATACGTGCACACACACCACAACTCCAAGCTACTGGGGAGACAGGCAGACACAGTCAGCACTGGGAGGAGAAGAAAAGGACTTTGATCTGGGTTTAAAATCACAAATTTTACCTTAAACTATTTATAATGTCGTTATAACTGAAAGTGACTACAGAGTTATGGATGCTGGCTAAGATATTCTTATGGAATCCCCTAACTTGCTGGAAGCAGGGTTCAATATAGCACACGCGAGAGTTCTCAATAAACTTCGTATATAGTCATCATATGTTTTTCAATAATACTTCTCTAACGGTTCACAGAAATATGGTACTTTTAAGAAATATTTTATCCAAACACCTTAATAGAGATAATATTTATATCTATGTTAAAACTTGTTTTAACATGAATTAAATCAATATCCACTTATAATACTGATTTGAATTAACTTATAAGAGGTATTGGTTCCTCATTTGAAAGTATCTGTGTGTTTTTTTGCCTTTGTTGCCTTTTAGTATAGAAGTCATATAAAAGATATGAATACTACTCCAACTTATGTGAAATGAAGCATATTAGAATAACTCCTCTATTGAAACTTCACAGTTGACAAATAATGTCAAAATACATATGATATTTAAAAATAATGGTACTGAAATTTTAATTAAAATGAACCATGTGGAACAATGAATTTAATCTGGGGGCCAATGCTAAAGTATGATGGTATCCTCACAGTGGTTTTGCAGTGTAAATATAAGAAGATCTAAGAAACTAAAATTGTATCTCTCCATTTCACCATTTTGTCCCCTCTGACTCTCTTTTTCCTCTTTTCTACTCTTTATTGTATACTTATGTAACTATGGGTTTTGCTGGCCTCAGTCTTTTTATTGTACTACCAGAATGTTCTATAATTTCCAAGCTGTCAGAATCTGATGTGCATGCCAGCAGGCTATATTTTTAAATACATCGTGAACAAAAACATCCCTGTCAAGTGTCCGTTTCCCAGTACCAAACAGCTCCATCCTCAGTTATCTATCACAGCGGTTCTTTGCGATTTGAGTGTTGAGCATGTGTCAGATCCTGACAGCCTACCATTACACATTACAGTCTACTATTACAGATTAAAAAGTATAGTGCATTCACCACTGCTGGATCCCCTAGAACATTTGGATCTGGGAACTCAACAGCTGCAGCAACACAAAAGGATTGCTGAAACAGAGATTTGGGGTTGACAGAGCATTAATTTTAATAATGACAAATTGTCTCAGAATTCAATGCTTTTCATATTCATGACCCTCCTGCTCCTGCAACAAAGTAATTTATGTGCCTGAAAATTGTTCCTGCGCTTTAATTTGGTGCCCTTACAGATACCGTGTGTTTTTACTTCACCACATCCGACATCAGAGCTAAATGTTTTCTTAGTAATATTTCTTCAGTGAAAGATCAAAGAGGCAACATGTGAATAAAATTTTTTTCTCTCTTCTGCATTCCTATAGCACTTTGAACATGGTGTTATGCTATTGTTTACTGTTTTTTAATTAACTATCTCTTCCACTAGATTATGAACATATCTTGAGCAGGGATAAATTGTCTGCATTTTTTCATCTTGTACTCTGTGAGTTCCTGGCATAATTTCTAAACTTCTAAATTTCAGTAATGGTATCCATGTGGTCCTCTAGCAACTGTGTAAAACTATTGCAAATAAAATGAAATCGTCATTGACCTTTCTAAAAAGTGAGCCCAAAATATTTTTCCTTTAAACGTATATATTGAAATTAGAAATCCATGAAGAGACAAGCGAAAGATTGCTTGATCAATATATAGTGACTTAAAATGTTTAAATTAAAGGAAAAGTAACTTTTCAAATTTTCTAGCATTCATTCAATTTGAAAGCTGTCTTTTTATGCTGTTCATAAAGTTATTAACATATAATATTTATATTTCCATGAGATCACTGTTTAGCAGGGAAATAGCAGATGTAAAGAGAATATTAAACATTTACAGCAATTTTCCTAATTTTATTGAGTTATATTTATTTGGAATCACTGGCATTTACGCAGACACAAAATGCAATCCTGTGAAAGTGTCAACAGAAAGAACAAGGTAAAAATTATGAAAACAAGCAACACAAATATATTGTAAGGCAGTTGGATGAACACAGTGGATAGCATTTGCTTTGAGCACAGAGAGGAGGCCCTTGGTGTGTTGGCATGGACTAGGAAGAGGTCATGAAATAAGAGGAATTTTGACTAGACTTTAAATATAGATAAATTTTGACTACCTCAAGAAGAAAGCTCTTAGTATTATTTTGCTCTGGGTGGAAGGAAAGCATGAAAATGGGACACATAAGTCACGTTGGGGAAGAGCGAGTTTTTATGAGCTGATTGTGTCCCCCTAAATTTCGTACATTGAAGCCCTAACCCCTCATACTTCAAAATGGGACTATTTGGAGCCAGAGTCTTTAAAGAGTGATTAAGTTACAAGGAGGCCCTTAGGGTGGGCCTTAATCCAATCTAATTGTTGTCATTATAAGAAGAGGAAAGTGATACCAAAATGCGCAAACCCAGAGAGAAGACCACTGAAGAACACAGTTAGAAGGTAGCCATCTGTAAGCCCAAAAAGAGAGGCCTCAAAAGAAACCAAACCTGTTGACACCTGGATCTTGGACTTCTAGTCTCCATAACTGTGAGAAAATAAATTTCTCTTGTTTGAGGCCCCCAGCGTGTGGTATTTGTTACGGCAGCCGGAGCAGACTAACACAGGAGCAGGCCATTTTAGCAGAAGTAGAGCGTTTATATAAAGGAGCAGTGGGATATAGGTTAGGAAAACTGGAGGCTGGATGGAGAAGATCACTGATCAGTCAGCACTGAGAAAGACACTTACAGGGTGATAAGTGAAGGAATGGGCGGCATACGAGGTTGGGGGCTTGTTTCACTGTCTTCTGTAGTAGAGAAGCACTGCTATATGTAGCTCTGCTACTCCATTCCTGGCACTGAGCAAGGAACTGAAGGTACATCCAATGCTTCAACGCATAGAGACAAATCCTGGGTTCAAAAAGGGATCTCTTTAGATAGATAAAGAAAACGCTGTCTTGTAGCTGTTTGCTGTTTTCCTGTAAGTTATTTTCCACTTTGTGTGAAGATTTCGCATTGCCAATTCATGGTGAAGACAAATAAATATTGGTGACATCAGCAATCAGGCTGAGAACGTGAATCACGGAACAGGTTGTACGCCATCCAGTATTGTCTAATTTGTGAAGTACCATAAACCTCCTGAATTTTTGTGTTCACAGTTTATGATTTTGCTCATTACCATGTAGTTTTTGGTCGAACTAATCATTTTTGATGGGAAAATTAATTTCTCTTACTCTTGGATACCATCTGCTGCTTCATTCAATAAGAAAATGAGGAACACATGATGAAGGAGTGATAGAGAGAAATGCAGCAGCCGCGTGACGCTGGGTTCATCACGGCTCCTTATCTTCTGCCTACTTGTTGGCAAATGACAAACGGAAGTGTTGAGTATTTTTGTACGAGTACCAAGGGCTCAGATTTATGAACCTCTTGCAAACAAAAGAACTCACTGAAGGACTGGGAAAACCGAAAAAGATAAGAAGAAGTTATGCTCTTAGTGAGTATGTGGCATGATCTGTCAGATAGGCCTATGTAGTTGCTTTTTAGGAGGTGCATAATGGCAACGAATCCATTGTGAAATACACTTAGAAAGCAACATGCAGCAACAAAAGGGGCTAGTGTAAAACCAAGTGTTCCTAAATGTGCTAAAGCATTAGTTCATAATCAGCTTCTATACGGGAAAGCAGGTGATTTATGAGGAAAGACTTTTAAGAATATCTGGGTCTAACTTGAAATAACTGTTTGTTTACTGTAAAAATTCATTTACTTAAAAAATTAAATGTGATTTTTAATATACAGAAAGAAACTAGATGAATAGAAATTAGCAAATACTGTGACAACCGAATCTGGGTTGCTTTAGGAATCACGCAGGAGGAGATGAAAGTTGCACCAGAGTCGAGTGCTTTAGCGAGAACGGTTTTGGGAGCTGTCTGCCTGGACATGCATCCATGAGGTTTAGGGCTGAGTTCAGATTAAGGAGGATAAGTTGACATTCAGCTGCAGCTACAGAGAAGAGGCTCTGTGATTAAACCTTATAAGCATTCCCGTCTGCTGGTTGGCGCAAAAACTAACAGGCATCCATGCGCAGATCTGCTTAATAATTATTCCATGAAATCCCAAACTATCCAGCTTAAGTAATTTGGCATTCAAAAGACTTCAAACGTTGAATAATACATCTGCTCACCTGGAGCACATTCAATTCATTTAATAAAATAATGTGTTTGTTTTCCCCATGAGACTTACCTTTTTTGCCTGTTGGACTACAAGTGAGCAGAGGGACACTGATACGATACCCAGGATTCACCACTTGCTGTCACTAGGTGATCTCGGGTTTTCTTTGCTGCCTTCATGATGGTAAAAGGGGAGGCAGACTCTTCTCACCTAAATGGTTATCTGGGTCTTAGTAAGCCTTCTAGTTTGGAGGTTTGCATATTTATACCTCTGCTCTTTTCAATGTTCACTGCAGCTAGCACTAGTCTTAGAACATAACCACACTATACTACAAGCGATGGGCATTCCAGAGAGAAATAATACACCTGAGAAGAACAATCAGTTCAGTTTCAAGCTGCTCATTCAATACAGTTCAAGCTTAAAAGCATTTATTTGCTTAGTCACTGATTCAGAGGACAGTTGAAGTTTAAAATGTCTAATCACCAGCACTCACAAAGTAGCCCCTATATTCTAGTCTTTGCAAGTGCGGTAGATCACTCATTAACTGATGGAGAGAGATCCCAAAACTCGAGAGATCACATAACCTACGCGCAATAACACAGACTGGGCTTAAAACATGAGAGTTTCTGATTCCAAAATCCAGGCTCTTAAACACTACTGTATGTACAATGTATCACGTTTTTGTTAATGCATAATTTTTTTCTTACATCTGATACAAATTTCTTTAATGTCTTTAATTTTGTTGCCCTTGTTACTGCTTTCCCAATCAGCTCAGCCAGTGGATCTTGACTGTGGTCCTAAGAAACACAGTCTATCGCTATTTTCTCTGTAGAGATCACGACAGTCTGTGAGAGCTGCTAGATCTTACATCTGAAATTCATGCTGATTATTTTTCATCCTATATTTTTGGTACTTTGGGGATCAAAAATACTAACTTACTTCTCTTTCAGCTGTGCTTTCCTTTATTTCTTTTCTTTTCCTTTTTTAAAATGTCATTTCCACATCCAGGTTCTCATCCGCACATCTCTGCTGAGCTGTCAGTTCCTCACACTACATTTAGGCATACTGGATATTATCATACTTTCCTAAATTACTTTCTTCATGGTGTAAAACATGCACATCTACATTTTCAAACCAGCTTTCATAGATTTTCATATCTCAAAAAAGCACATGTGTTTGAGCAAAAGAACAGCTACCCACTTTGCCACCAAACTGAAAACTTCAAGGTGTAATCCTTTCTTTGGAAAATGGGAGTATTCTTTCAGATTGCCTTCCCAAGATAGTTGTGAATTGCTCATTTTAGTACATCTCACACTAAATGGATTTTGGTCCCACTCACTCTAGACAGGTGATGAATATACAAATTACATAATCGATCACTGCTTATGAAATATTAAGGACTAGTCAAAGAAGTGAGCAGACTGAAGATGACCTTGGAGAACATATTAAGTCAAATAATAAGAGGCACATGATTATAAAGTCTGTGTTGAATGTGAACACTCTGGCAGAAATAATGAAACTTGTGTTCACACTAGGTAATAAAGTGTTTGAAGTTAAGCGCAAAACTCAAGAGAGGTGCAGCCAAATTGATAATCCTCATAGAGGTTTACAAAGACCTTTAGAAAATGTCAAAGGAAGCATCATTCAAAAACTTCTTTCAAAAATGTTATATGCTGTCTCCAAATGGAACAGCTGCACCTCCCAGAGAAGCAGTCTTGGGTGGGGAGAAAGCACAGAATTGGATATCAGATGCACCTGTATGTTGCTTCTGACTTCATTGTTTTCTAGCTGTTGGCCTTGGGGAATTTATTTATCCTCTCAGAGCCTCAGTGACTCTATCTGCAAATAGGGCTCACGATACCCTCAACATAAGGTTGTTGCGAGAAGGAAAGTACTCGGCTCACAGTGAACACAAAAACAGTATTTTTGAATGTACAGTGGATGCACAACAATGACAGATGTGGGTCTTCAGAAATCTTGGTGCCTTTTTCAAGCTATTTTTTGGAAACCCCAAACCTTTTCCTATTTTAACCATTGATAGTTCTTTTAATCATTTTCATGCATGTATACAAATTTTGATTAGTTAAAAATGGAAAGTTCTGCTTTCTAAAGTCTCTTGATATCTATATTGGTACCATTTTCCAAGTTAGAGTTTGGAGGAAGAGTATCTACAAATCTAATACAGTTTATTGGAAGACTGTAAATCACATAAGATTATAAATACAATATTAGACCAACTTTAATTAAATAACGGCAGGAAGTCAGTAGCATTTTGACAAAACTTCCTTAACGCACAAAGCCTTGCACGTAGAACCACCTCACAGGTAAGGAGAATAGGATTCATTTATGGGAAAGGCTCTGAGAGAAGCCCCGAACACCTTTTCCTCAAGAGTCATCACCACCAATATTTTCACTAAAAGTATGGTAGTCGACTAGAATGCAGAAACATTTCACCAAGAGGAATAACAGTTAACCCTAATCTTAGTATAAGAAACAGTGCTAAGAGATTGTTAAGGATTCCAGCAATTTCTTTCCAACATCTCCAAACGACCCTAATTTTCTCCTCTCTCTTTTGCACTACTTTGCTTCCTCAGACTGGAGCCGATTAGGCTGGCCCACCTGAAGCCAGTCCTGTGTGCTCCCAGTGCCACTCTCATTGTCCTCAGGGCATTTTTCCTATTAATTACCTACTCTCTTCTCCTATACTAAAACAGACTTTTGAAAATTTATTCTCCTTACTCTCCACTGTCATTTTGCCTACAACCATCTAGTCTATTCTAAAACAGTCTTAAATTCACTTATGCCCTCGAGCTGCTAGGCAGACTTTCCTCTACCTCCCCTGGACCCAATTCTTCAAATTTCTGCATTTTTTTCCTTAGGCAACGACTCATTAGTACCTTTATATTTGGCTTTGACCTCTGTGCTAAAAACTCTCTTTTTTGAAAGTCATTAATAACTTTCTAGCTGCCACACCTGGAGGTCTGCATCCCCTTGACATTTCAACCCCATTTGACAACGGTGACTCCTCTGTCTTTGCAGCGGTCAGCATCCGCAGGGATAACAAACTCTCAGATCACACTTTCTTTTCCTTGTTATTGATTCTTCTTCCCCTTACTTGAAAAGTCCTCTGAGTTCTGCATAGAATCTTTTCCTTTTCTCTTTCTGTGCAATATCCTCTCCTAATATAATAAAAGGTCTTGTCTTCTTTGATTATTCTCTTACAGTAAAGGAATCAGAAATACCTTTAAGGTTGGAAAATTTTAGTGCACATTTGCAATCTGAGATGTAGACCTCTCCACATGAATGTTGTTAGATCATTTCACATTCTTCTCAACTCCTTATTTTTCTCGGTAAACTAACTTCTCCACCATTTCCCTCACTTTAGAATCTTTGTCATTTGGCTATTGATTTGACCCTGGCACTTCTCTCCCTGTAATCCTTTCCTTCCCATTTGTCTTTCTATTTTTCTAATTTAGAGTCTTTTTATGTCTCCTTAGCTTTATTGCAAGAATCTCCTGACAGGTCTCGACTTCCATCTTTACCCCCATAATTCATTCAGCCTCAAATACCACATTATTCAGCAAAAAGCATGTCTCTCCCTTTCTCCCTCAGAAACATTCAGTGCTCTCAGTACTTACTGATTAAAGTTGAAGCTGCTTCCACACTAGTTGAGGGCCCCTCTAATGTAATTCCAACCTACAGTCTGAGTCCTGACTCTGATGTAACTGCATGCCGTCGTCATCCCTCACATACGGCATTTCTTTCCCCATACCTTTGTATGTACTCCTGTCTGTGTGCTCACCTTTCCAATTTTACCTTTGGAGATTCTATTCTTTCCTCAAGCTCACCTCCCGAATAACTGTAGCACTCCATCCTTCTCTTACTGCCCTTACCACACATATTGTTTGAGACATTTGTTATATGAGGTGAACTGTCTGAAACTGCCATTTTATAGGCCCCCAAGTAGTCGAGTACAGGCAATTTTACCTAGCACAACCTATTATTCTTCCCTATTAAATTAGAGGCTTCTTGAAGGTAGAATTGGGTTTTATCTGTTTTTGTAAATTCACCAGCATATTTTTATTATAATCACTCAACATTAATTTATTGAATTTAGAGTTGATAATGAATACCAAATACACCATTTATAATTGGATGTATGGTGAGTAATTAATTTTGTGCTGTTAGCCTACTTATATTTTCCTACCTGAATTTTTTTTGACATTCTGTGCTTTGAACTATAACACATACAAAAAAAGTACATAAAGTTTGTTTATAAGCAACTTCAGTATCTAGTTGTGCGAGTTTTCCCACTTTGTTCTTCTTTGAGTCATAAAATGCCATCCTTGTTTTGCATAAGAATGATGCCTGAGTAACCAGTACATTTCAAACCAAGCAATCTCTATTTCATATCTACACTACTTAAGTTTTATCATAATACAGGTAAACACATTTCACATACATTATGCCTCTCACAACTAATTCATTAAGTACTAGAGAGTGCATGTATGTATTGAGATAGAAATGGATATGTTAGGGCTGGGCCCTCGGCTGAGTGGTTCAGTTCGCACCCTCTGCTTCAGTGGCCCAGGACTTTGCCGTTTTGGATCCTGGGTGCGGACCCAGTATCACTCATCAAGTCACGCTGAGGTGGCATCACATATAGCAGAGCTAGAAGGACCTACGACTAGAATATACAACTATGTACTGGGGGACTTTGGGGAGAAAAAGGAAAAAAAAGATTGGAAAGATTGGCAACAGATGTTAGCTCAGGGCCAATCTTCAAAATAAAGAAGAAATGGGTATGTTAGAGAAAGCCTAAATTGGATTGTGACTGCTGAGATCACACCTATATCTGATTCTTCATTTTCAAAAGGATTAAAACTATCTAACAAATTTGCATTAAGAATCCAGTATCTTGGGGCTGGCCCCATGGCTGAATGATTAAGTTCATACACTCTGCTTTGGCGGCCCAGGGTTTTGCTGGTTCGGATCCTGGACACGGACATGGCACCGCTCATCAGGCCATGCTGAGGTGTCATGTCACATAGCACAACCAGAGGCACTCGCAAGTAGAATATACAGCTATGTACTGGGGGGCTTTGGGGAGAAGAAGAAACAAAAAAAAGATTAGCAACAGATGTTAGCTCAGGTGCCAATCTTTAAAAAACAAAAAGGATCCAGTATCTTGTATTTAATCTAACAAAACAATAAATAAATGTGATTCTGATATAAAAGAATAATTGAACAATATTGAAACACTCAAACTCATGTTTGTGGAACTATGGCATGAAATTATCAGATATATAAAAGCTTTGATGCCATTTATCCAGAGACAACTATGAATATTTGTCTCCATGGTACGGTCTTTACTGAAATTTTGAGATCGTTCAACTGTATTTCTTTTACTTAAAAGATAGAACAAAGACATTGATTAGTATGGTTTTTCATCACAATGACCTTTTAAGTGAGGGTGAGGGTATCACCGCCTACTTCTAAATTATTTGCTTTTGACAAAAAACTTTGCGTTAGAAACACAAATATTATTCTGGGTATTCACTTGGGGTATATATGAATTATTCAGATTGCATGCAAATTATTTACAGGAAAATGCAAGCAAACAGCTATTTTACATGTGTTTTAGGATCACTACTTTTTTTTGTTGTTTGCATGATTTCAAGAAAATTACGGTTTGTCACCAAAATGTTTGCCAGAGTCAACCATGTCTAACTCAAGGATTTATTTATTTATTTCAACAGATGTTAACTTTTTTGGAGCAGTTCCAGGTTTACAGCATAATTGAGTGAAAAGTACAGAGAATTGCTATCAACCCCTTTCTTCCACACATATATAGCCTTCCCACTTATCAACATCCCTCACCAGAGTGGTTCATTTGTTACAGTTGATGAGTCTAGGTTGACACATTAGTATCAACCAAAGTCTGTAGTTTATGTTAGAGTGCATTCTTGGTGTTGCATGTTCTACTGGTGTGGACAAATGCATGATATGTATCCACCATTAGAGGATCATACAGAATATTTTCACTCCCCTAAAAATCCTCTGTGCTTCAACTAGTCATCTCTCTCTTCTCCCTAACCCTTAGCAACTACTGATCTTTTTACTGTCTCCATAATTTTCCTTTTTCCAGAAGATCATATAGTTGGAATCATACAGTATGTAGCCTTATTAGATTCATTCCTTTCATGCAGTAGTACTCATTTTGGATTCCTTCATGTCTTTTCACAGGCTGATAGTTCATTTCTTTTTTGCTCTGAATAATATTCCATTGTCTGGATGTACCACAGTTTATGTATCCATTCATCTACTGAAGGGCATCTTAGTTGCTTAGAAATTTTGGCAATTATGAATAAAGCTGCTGTAAACATCCATGTGCAGGTTTTGTGTGGACACAGTTTTCAACTTTTCTGGGGAAATACCAAAGAGTGTGATTGCTGGATCATATGGTAAAAGTATGTTTAGCTTTGTAAGAAACTGTTAAACTGCTCCAAAGTGGCTGTTCCATTTTGCATTCCCACCAGCGATGAATGAGAGTTCCTATTGCTCCACATTCTCACCAGCAATTGGTGTTGTCAGTGTTCCAGATTTCCACCATTCTAGTAAGTTCATAGTAGTATCTTGTTTTAATTTGCATTTGCCTGATGACATATGATGTGGAACATCTTTTCATATGCTCATTTGCCATCTGTATATTTCTTTGGGTGAGGTGTCTGCTAAGGTCTTTGGCTCATTTTTTAATTGAGTAGTTTGTTTTCTTATTGTTGAGTTTTAAAAGGTCTCTGTATATTTTTGATAGCAGTCTTTTATTAGATATATCTTCTGCAGATGTTTTCTCCCTGTCTCTGGTTTGTCTTCTCCAACTGTCTGTTACTTCTTGTGTGAGTTTTGGCAGATTGCATCTTTCAAGGAACTGATCCATTTCATCTATGTTCTCAAATTTGTTGGCATAGAGTTGTTCATAGTATTCCTTGATTATCCTTTTAGAGTCCCTGAGATCTGTAGTGATGTCTCCTCTCTCATTTCTGATATTAGTAATTTGTGTCCTCGCTTTTTTTCTTCATTAGCCTGGCTAGGGTCTTACTGATTTCATTGATCTTTTCAAAGAAACAGCTTTTGGTTTTGTTGATTTTCTTTACTGATTTCATGTTTTCAATTGTATTGATTTCTGCTGTAATTTTTATTATTTGTCTTCTCTTGGCTACTTGGGATTTAATTTGCTCTTTTTCTAGTTTCCTAAGGTGGAAGCTTAGATGATTGATTTTAGATCTTCCTTCTTTTATAATATGTTCATTCAATGCTCTAAATCTACCTCTAAGAACTGTTTGCTGCATCCCACAAAGTTTGATAAATTGTGTTTTCATTTTCTTTTAGTTCAAAATATTTTCTAGTTCCTCTTCAGATTTCTTCTTTGACCCATGTGTTATTTAGAAGCATGTTGTTTAATCTTCACATATTTTGAGATTTTCCAGCTATCTCTCTGTTACAGTTTGCAAGTGTAATTCCATTGTGGTCTAAGAGAAGACATTGTATGATTTACATCCTTTTACATTTGTTAAGCTGTGTTCCATGGCCCAGAAAGTGATCTATCTTGTTACGTGTTCCACGTGACCTTGAGAAAAATGTGTATTATGCTGTGCTCGGGTGAAGTAGTCTATAGATACCCATTAGATCCAGTTGATTGATGGTGTTGAGTTCAATTATGTTCTAACTGATTTTCTGCCTGCTGGATCTGTCCATTTCTGAGAAAGGTGTGTTGAAGTCTCCGAACATGGTATTGGATCCACCTATTTTTCTTTGCAGTTCTGACAGTTTTTGCCTCCCATAGTTTGACACTCTGTTTTTAGAGTAAACATGTTGAGAATTGTTATATCTTTTTGGAGAATTGACCCCTTTATCTTTAGTAATGCCCCTTTTTATCCCTGATAACTTTCTTTGCCTTGAAGTTGGCACTGTTTGAAATTAATAGAGCTAGTACCACTTTCTTTTTATTAATGCTAGCCTGGGATATCTGTCTCCATCCATCTACTTTTAACGTATATACTGTTTTTATATTTAAAGTTGATTTCTTGTAGATGACATATAGTTGGTCTTGTTTGTTGATTCACTCTGACAATCTCTGTCTTCTAATTGGCACATTTAGGCTGTTGACATTTGTAGTGATTATTTATATAGTTAAATTAATATTTACCATATTTGTTACCATTTTCTATTTGTTGCCCTTATTCTTTGTTCCGACTTTTGTCTTCCATTCTTTTTCTGCCTTTTGTGGGTTTTTTTAAAAGATTTTATTTTTTCTTTTTCTCCCCAAGGCCCCCTGTACACAGTTGTGTATTTTTAGTTGTGGGTCCTTCCAGTCGTGGCATGTGGGATGCCACCTCAGCTTGGCCTGATGAGCAGTGCCATGTCTGTGCCCAAGATTCAAATAGGCAAAACCCTGAGCTGCTGCAGCAGAGTGCGCGAACTCAACCGCTCGGCCACGGGGCTGGCCCCTGACTTTTGTGGTTTTAATTGAGCATTTTCATGGTTCCATTTTCTATCTTTTCTTAGCATATCAGGTATACATCTTCTTTTTGTGTTTTTTAGTGGTTGTCCTAGAGTTTGCAATATACATTTACAACTAATCCAAGTCCATTTTCAAATAAACTATATGGCTTCACGGATAATGCAAGTACCTTCTCATAACAGAACAAGGCTAATTCTTCCCTCTCATTCCTTGTATCATTGCTGTCATTCACTTCACTTATACCAAAGTATACATAAACACACACACACAGCATACATAATTTATCACACTGCTGCTCTTACCCTATTTTGAACTGTTATCTGTAGAATCAGTTGGAAACAAGAAAAATAGTTTTTATTTTACCTTCACATATTCCTTCTCTAATGCTCTTCCTTTCTTTGTGTAGATCTGAGTTTCTGTCCTACATAATTTTCCTTCTCTCTAACAAACTTCCTTTAACAGTCTTGCAAGGAGGTCTATCGGCAACAAATTTCCTCAATTTTTGTCTGAGAAAGCCTTTATTTCTCCTTCACTTTGAAGGATAACGTCATAGGGTAGAGAATTTTAGGTTGGTGGGGTTTTATTCTCTCAATCCTTTAAATATTTCAATTCCACTCTCTTCTTGCTTTCATGGTTTCTGAGAAGTCAAATATAATTTTTACCTTTGCTCCTCTAGAAGTAAAGTGTTGTTTCCCTCTGGTTTCTTTTAGGACTTTTCCTTTAACTTTGATTTTCCGTAGTTTTAATATGATATGCCTAGGTGTAGTTTTTTGTTTGTTTATTTTTTTGTTGGCATATCCTACATAGGGTTTTCTCAGTTTCCTGGATCTGTGGTTTGGTGTCTGACATTAATTTGGGGAAATTCTCATTCATTATTTCTTCAAATATTTCTTTTTTTCCTTTCTGTCTTCTTCTTCTGATATTCCTATTCTGTGTATACTACATCTTTTTAGTGCTCCTACAGTTCTTGAATATTCTGGGGTGGTTTTTGTCGGTCTTTTTTCTCACTGCTTTTGAGTTTTGGAGTTTTTAATTAAGATATCCTCAATCTCATATATTCTTTCTTCAGGTAGATCCAGTCTACTGATAAGCCCATCAAAGACATTTTTCAATTCTGTTACAGTGTTTTTGATCTTTAATATTTCTTTTTTGCTTCTTTCTTAGAATTTCTATCTCTCTGCTTACATTGCCCGTTTATTCTTGCATGCTGTATACTTTATCTATCAGAGTTCTTACATTATTAGTCAAAGTTGTGTTAAATTCTTGGTCTGTTAATTCCAACATCCTTGTCATATCTGAGTCTGGTTCTGATGCTCGCTTTGCCTCTTCATACTGTGTTTTTTGCCTTTTAGTATGCCTTGTAATATTTTCTTGATAGCCAGACATGATGTAAGGGGTAAAAGAAACTGCTTTAAATAGGCTTTTATGGCTGTGGCAGTGAGGTGTGGAGGGAGGTGAAGCATTCTAAAGTCCTGTGATAAGGTCTCAGTCTTACAGTGAGACTGTGTCTTGAAGTGTGAATTTCTCAAGTGCTTCTCAGCCAGTCTCCACTCTTAAGCGGGACAGGATGGTTAGACTGGCCTAAAGTTGGGTATTTTTCTTCCCCGGGGTTGATTAGGCTCTGATAAAACCCGTGTGGGTTGTACTTTGGTTAAATTGTTTCTCCTAAGGGAAGACCTTGTTAGGAAGAACAGAGTGCTCTGGGTTATTTCAGAATGGTTCCTTTTTCCTTCCCTCTGCTGGAAGCACAAGGGGATTTTTCTCAGATATTCATTCTTGGAATCTGGTTGAGCTTCTGGATGTAAAGCTCAAAAACGTGTTGGAATTACCATAAGGCTGGGCTCCCTGGAGTTTTTGACTCTCAGACTTGTTCCCACTGAGCCTCTGGCAACTTGTCAATTACAGTTCAGGTTTCCCTACCTGGCCACTGGTTCCCATGCAGGTCTCTACTCTAGTAAGTTGTGACTCTCTCTGTTTACGTTTCTGTGTCTCCAATTTTGGGAGCAGTGGTTTGCCCTGTGACCTCATTTCTCTGACTTATCTGAGAAGAGTTGTTGATTTTTCAGTTTGTTCAGCTTTTTATTTGTTGTTAGGATGGAGCGGTGACTTCCAAGCTCTTTACATGCCAGACCAGAAAACTGAGGTCTGGATTGATTTAGAATAAAGAAAAACAAAGGAGAAATTCAGAAAAAGCAACACATGCACTACCTTTAAACTTGAAACACTTGTGATCTGAACTTTGGTTTCCCTTCTTAACTCTCCAGTACCTGGAAATCTCTAGATTATTGACATTTATAGGAATTTTCACTTAAGTTACAGATACCAAAGGCAAAAACTAATGGAATAAAATAAGATTCTGCAAGCTTTAGTTTAGGATTCCTTTGGAATTGGAATTATAATTCCTATTTTATTCATGTTTTACAAAAATGTTAGTCCTGATGTCACATATCTCTCATAATATTAGTGATTAAAATATGGAAATCTTTGCCTTTTGATTAAAGTATGGTTATTAGAAAAAAGTTAGAGAAAGAACTATGAGAGGGCTCTTCTAATTTGCAAAACACTATGCTTTTTCACATGAATTTTATCTGAGTAACAGTGATTTTGACTATGAAGCAATCCCTATGTCCCTCTCAAGTGAGATAAGCTTTTACTGTAATATATATCCCATATTTCTCCTCTCACTACTAACACATTAACAATTATCTAAAATATGAAGGAATCTGAAACACTGGGATGATAACCAAAGTGTAGAAACAGCAAACTTCACAGAATTTTCTTGTTTATTTGCTATAGAATTGCACAAGTTATTATTAATAATGATTACTACTATTACTTTCATTAATAATCTCATCTGGGGCTGGCCCTGTGGCCGAGTGGTTCAGTTCGCACGCTCCACTGCAGGCGGCCCAGTGTTTCATTGGTTCGAATCCTGGGCGTGGACATGGCACTGCGCATCAGACCACATTGAGGCAGCGTCCCACATGCCACACCTAGAAGGACCCACAACAAAGAATTTACAACTATGTACCAGGGGGCTTTGGGGAGATAAAGAAAAAAAATAAAATCTGTAAAAAAAATTAATAATCTCATTTAACAAGAAAATTTTAGTATCAATGGTACATGTTCACTTTATGTGCACGATATTGGATTGACTAAAGATCATAAAAATACGAAGAAAATAGAAAGGTCTGTGTATCTAAAACTTATTTTTGACAATATGTATCCAATTGCTTTGTTGCATAGATGCTAGAAAAAGCTGAATGTTCAAAGAAATTTTTCGAATAGCTATGTTGATAATTCTGAGATATTTGAGAAAAACGATGTGTATCATTTTGGTAATTTGTAGAGGTGTTTTTTTTTTTTTTTACAAGGAACAAGATGTAAACTATTAATAGCAATAACATTAAATACATACAATTCCAATTAGACCGATAGGTATTATACCTAATAACACTTCACGAATTACTGGAGGCCACAAACGTATAATAGAAATTTTCAGATAATCAAACAATTTTGAGACTTTGTTATTCTTGCCCATCCATAAAATTAACAGGTAATTAAAGACTCGAATAGACCCAAGAAAGAATATTTTCCCTCTTTGGTAATGGATTGTAGAGTTAAATATTTCCACATACTCTTAAAGCTCCTTTACCTACAGCATCAAACCAGGCTGAAAATGGAAAACAAATAAATGGAAAAACAATAAAACAAGCTATAATAATTTGTTTGAAGTTGGTTTCTTTCTTCATCTTCTCTGCCCATAATATAGCTGCACGGTTAAAATTATTTCTTTTTTTTCTTCTAAGAATCTCTCTGTGGTACATGTATAGCCTCAACCTAATTAATATACCACTCTATCAAATTCCTACATTATGCATCTCTGGACCATTTCATTGATAATTTGTGAGAATAAGGCTTAAGTGGCCTATTCATCCTGAATAGAATTATACAGATAATATTTAGCTTCTTCTTAAGGCCCGTGTGTAGCATACACAAACAGAATCTCTCTATAATATGTTAATAGGGATTTCTTATCAATTTATCAATTTCTCATAGAGAGGACTTAATCTGACTTTTTAATCAGAATGTCCTTATAAGTGCAGAGAAAGGGTTTTATTTGACTTTGCCATAGGTTAAGGATGTTTTTTAAAATTTAAGTTGTAAAAAACTACAAAGAACTAGTGAAATTGAGATAGAAAAACATATGTTATTTGTTTTCATGATTTTCTCTTTGCTTTCCTTTGTCTAGCTGATTTCATGTCTTCTCAAAAAAGGTAACTTTTATGATTCAAACTGCTCACGAATGATAATTAACACTCATTTTGGCGTCGTACTATGTGCAGACAAACTTTGGAGTTATTTTTGTCACTGTTTGGTCAGTTCATTAGAGGGTATTGTATTTTCAAATCGACCATTTTCCAATTAATTTTGAATGGTGAATGGCACAGTGGCAATTCTGTTCTCCATTTACTTACATTAAAGATTCATTTTGAGTAATCAGAGAATTTTGTATCAGCTATTTTTTACCTTAAAGGTTTTCTTCTGACACTTTAATAAATTATCCTGTAGTCTGTGCTGGAAGGTAACTGCATTTTTTGCTCAACAGCCCTCTTGTTGATTTATTACTATTTCTTCCATCAGCTGATTCACTTGAGGCTAATTCTGATGAAGTGCTTTCAAACAAGGACCACTATTGGTTTATATTAATGAGGAAATGGTGGAAAGGCAGCTTTCAAAAAGGAGAAATTAGAAAAAGAAAAATTATGAAACTTGGGATCAATTTTTCTGAGTAGTAACGTAATTAACTATAAAATATGAAGCTGAAAAGTATTATTCTCAGTAGACCCTGATATTTTCCTTCTTTTAGGAATTCTGTATTAAGAAGGAAAATGAGAGGGAAGGATTGAAAAGAAAGATAGACTTTCACAATCATATTTAGGAAGAAAAATTGTAGAGAAAAGCTTGAGTTCAGAAGAAACAGATTTAATCAAGTATCTGGAGTTGTATGATAAAAGTTCCTTTGACTTTTATATTTGTACTGTATTTTTTTCTATCATGTTATCACCTCTAGCAGCATTCCTTATTATGAAAGGAGATATTTGAGGGAGATATTCCACAGATAAGTGTACTTCAGTAGAACACCTTTCACTATAAATGTTATCTTTAACTTCCATGTTGTAAACAAATGGATGTGATTAACCCATTCCTTCCCTGTCACTCAGTTAATTTCACATGCCAACACAGACACAAGATATGTAAAATACTTAATTGTAAAGTTTCCCCAATATTTTTTGACGCACCATAAATCATTTTCTTTATCTATCTTGTTGTAGGCCTTTTGACTTTAAGTGTGAAGGAGATACATATATATATATATATATATATATACACATAAATCCAGCCTTTGTCTAGAAGAGACGCAAGCTTTCAATCGCCTAGCACTTGAACATACCTAGGCTTTTCTGAAGGGACTGTGGTACATTTATTTTTCACAATTAAGCCTATTTTGTTAAGACTGGAGTCTTTGCATATTTTATAAAAATTTGGCTTTCAATGAATAAAAGTAATAACTCTTTACGTTCTTTGAGTGATTCGTGATTCTATTTTCTTTGCAACTCTGTCTTAATTTTACAAAAAAAGCTGTAAATCAGCCTAATCTTGTAGGAAAGTTCTCTAGAATGAGGAAAAGGATAGCTAATTGTTCTTTTATATGACCGTAACTAGGTAGGAAACATTATCACATTGTTTACCCCTGCTTACTCTCTAATTGTTTGAAATGCTGGGAAATAAAGTAGAGGCACTGAAGGTGTGTCTTTGCTGTCTTCACTGACTGCTTTGCTCTACGGTCATATCTCATGCTAGTCCTTGGATTCATTGCCATCTTTGAGCAGAGGCTCCGGGCTGCCCCCATAACCTGGCTCTGACAGTCACTAAATGTCTAACTTCAAGCACACTACTTAACCTCGATGTGCCTCAGTTCCTTTATCTATTACAAAAAAAGAAAAAGATAAACAATAGCACCTCTCTCTAAGGTTGTTTGGAAGATGAAAATTGAATTAATACATGCAAAGGACCAGAAGTACCAACGTCTAATACACAGGAAAGTCCTCAGAATTTTTAAAATTTATTTTATTTAACAAATTTATTTATAAGCACTAAGTTGCATTGGTGAAGCTAAAATGAATTTCATATGCAAATTCATCCCTGAAGTCACATGCCATCTAAACAGACAAGTTAAAAGGGTTTTTTAACATGTGATGGTCAGTGCTCAGTTAAAGGTTTATACACGCTACTATGGGAGTTAGGAGGAAAAGCACTTACTCAACCTGGAGCGGGGTGGTCAAGAAGTTTTCAAAGAAGATGTTGCACCTAAACTGAGTGGGAAGAAGAAAAAGCTAGGCACGGAAGGTAAAAGAGAGAATGGGAAGGGCACAGGCTCGATCTTACAGGCATGAGAAAAAGTGGCTCTTGGGAAGCGGCCAACATCAACACTGCTGGATGCTGCGGTCCTTGTAACGCTGTGAGACCAGCCGACACTGACTTGATCCAGGTCGAGAACAGACTTGCCTCTATGACAAGAGGTTTGGACTTGTAAGAGAATCATTAAACGATTTCAAGAGGGGTGACTTCAAAAGATTCTTGTTTAGCATAAGATATATCTCTGGCAGGTGTGCAGCAGGTGAATTAAAGGAGTAATGCTGGTAAGGAATATACAATCAAGGGAATAGTGCCAAAATCATAATTTAGTTTATAATAGAAACATTCATAGTGTTGCTTTACTTCTGATGTCAGGGGAAATCCTCATGCTATAACATTAACTTAAAAAGACAGGATATAAACTCTATACTCTACGGTGAGAAACATTTAAAAAGTACTTTCCAGTACTTTAAAATGTTAATTGTGGGAGGATGTAGGTGAATTTCGTCTTGTTTTATTTTCCTTTATTTTACACATTGTCCTCAGCAAGCATGCATTTATAAGTTTTGTTATCAGAAAAAATACAATTTTAAGTATTTTAAATCAATGCAGTTGAGTTAAATTCTGGTGAGTTTTTCTTCCTTTCTGGGACAGTAAAAAACTATGCTGACCTACTTTTTAATTACGTAAAGTTTGTTAAATATAAAATACGTTGCTCTTCCATTTTGTACAATATCTTATGCAAAGACATTTTATTGACTAGCAGGACACTTGGGCAGTTTCACTTGTGAATTATATTTGGATTTAGACAATTATTTTTGTTATTCAAGGTTAGATTTTTCTCCCTATTCTAACTACACTCAGAAAAATAGAGAAAATCAAGAAACGTTAACACACACACACGAACAGTAACCTTTCAAATCTTTTTTCTTAGAACAATAAATTTATGCTTGTAAGCCTGTACTTTACTATTCTGAGGCAATTTTGATTTAACATGATTTTCTATTTTCACAATTATAGTAATGAAAGTAAACCATAGATTGAAATAATATATTTTTAAAAGTTGTTTAGTTAATTAAGATGCAATGAGTTCTGCTATTATGAAGTTTAAAGATAAAGGAAAACTTTACAAAAAATATATTACAAAGTATAATGCTTGTAATGGACCAAAGTGTTTTTCTATTACCTCGATGTCATGCCCTTCACCAGTATGCTAATCAATATCATAGTATGTTGATTTGACCCAACTTCTATAATTAAAGAATATCTACATATTTATTATTATTTTCAAAATTCACTTACCAGAAAATTATCCCTTCTTGTTCTGGGATATCCTTCAATAAAAAATAGACAATGGCCATGATAATAAAAAATTTAGTGTTTGCCCTTAATTTCGACAATGATTAAGAATAAAGCATGTTGAGGATGCAGAGGTCATTAGGTAATTACATCTAGGCTGACATGGCATCAGTGTTAGAGGCTTAAAAAAATCTCAACCAGTGAGACTTATTAGAAATCTAAATTTCTAATTTAGATTAATTCAATGGCCATTAAGAATTTATAAATTAAGATATCAACAATTTCCTTGGGCAAATCCTTACCCGTTAGTAAAGACAATTTTAAGCATTAGTATGAAATTAAAATATTATTGAGATGAGTAGCAAGAATTATCATTAAAATGCCAGAAGAGTTCCTAATATCTCATTTGAAATGTAGATTTTATTTTTAATTTTGACTTAAACAGTTTGGCTTTATAGAGAGCTCTTCTTGATTAGCATAAGGAACTATTCCAGAATAGATAATTCTTTGACTATTGTAAGAGGATGATATTTAGAGCTGTATTTATTAGCTTATCTTATCTGTTAAACATTTATGAGCTGGTTCTTTATCGTCCAAAATGGCAAGGGAGCAAGAAAGATGAGCTGGAAAAAAGATACTCTGAGACCTTGTGAACACTGAAGAAATATGATTGTGGGTACAGAGTCTGTCTCAGGATGCCTTAAATATGTCAGAGCACTCTCTCTTCAGACCCACTCAAGAGCTTGGTGAAGGAATAGGGGGAAAATTAAAGGTATCCAATGAGGCATAAACTGTAGTATGTGAGCAAAAATGGAAAACTTGTCTCAATCATCCGTGGCCTTAATTTCTCAGAATTGCCATTTCAGGAAATGAACATTTCTATTAGAAGAAAAAAGATGTCTTAAAAGATCATCATGTTTCAATATTATGACAGCCAGTCAAGAGACTGGGTTTTGTGTGTGTATGTATAGCAGCATGTTCTTTGCCCTAGAGAAATTGGAAGATTTTCCTTGTAATTACCAACAAGAAATAGCAGTGTCTGAATAATATTCCTAAATATGAGAAAGAAATATTGCATGTTATTGAATTATTCTTTTGCTCTGTGGATGGATCATTCAGTCCCATAACTTTATATGCCATCTCGATGCCAATATATCTCATCCTTATAGACCTCCTGAACTGCAGACTCATGGAGACAAATGACTAATGTTTTGGATGTCTAAAGTGTATCTCAAAATAAACTTATCAATAAATGTACTCTTGATAGCCCCTTCCCCAAACTGATTCCTTTCCCAATGTTCCCCATCTTTGCAAAATATACTTTCATCCATCTGCTTCCTCAAGCTAAATCATTTGGGCCGTCATTGATTCCACTTTCTTCCACACTTCACATCTAATCCATCACCAGTTAAAATATATTCCATAGCCAACTACTTCTCACTATTCCCACTGGTACCTCCTAGCCGAAGCATGAATTTCTGCCTTGCAATATCCTCTTAACTGGTATCTTTGCTCCACACTTGCTGACTACAGACTCATCTCCCTTCCTTTTCTCAAAAGAAATAATCTGTATGAGACCCCTGTGCAAAACCTTCCCATGTCTCACATCACATGTATATAAATACAAAATAAAAATATAAAGAGTAAAATACAAAGTCTTTCCATGACCCACAGGCATTGCACAATTTGGTCCTGTTACTCTGCTGATTTTATCTCCAACCACTTCTTTTGCTCACTATGCCTCAACCACACCAGAACTCTGGAAGCTTCTTAAACAGACCAAGCAAATTCTGCCCCAGGGCCTGTGCGTTTGCTGGCCTCTCTGCCTGGTACACTCTTCCAACATGTGTCCACATTCATGATTGCTTCAGGTCACTTCACTCTCTGCCAGATATCACCTCATCATGGAGGCCTCCCTTACCACCCTCTGTAACATCTATTCATACACCACGGTTCACTCTTTCCTTATTTTTCTTATGTGTACTTTTTTTTATTTGTTTGCTATCTTATTTTCTGTCTCTCTCCATTAGAATATAATCTCATTAAAATGCAACAGTTTTTTTCTCATTCCTCTATACCCAGGGCTTGGAATGCTGTCTGGCAGAGAGGAGCTGCTCAATAAAAATGTGTGGAATGAGTGAACAATATTTCAGAGAAAGCTGAATGATCAAATATTTCATTCCTTTTAAGTTTTTGTAGCTCTTCCATACGAAAAAGATAAAAATATTGTTAGGGTTAAACACTTTTTCCTTTGCAACCTCAAAATAGCTTCTCCTAATGTGCTAGCTAATGAAGAATTTAAAACACCCTTCTATGTTCTCCTGACATATTTTTTTATCATTAAATTCATTATAAAAAGTATGGAATTATTACAGTACTTAAAAAATTATATTAAAAATTATTTTTATTTCCCCAGTTTCTTTTCATGATTTTCACTATCTTTCCAGCACTATCATTTACCTAGTTCCAGAAAGTATATAAAGATAGGTTAGAAGCATATACAACATAAACTAAAGGTAGGTGAGAAGGAGAGAAAAGTTTATAGGCATTAGATGTAGCCAAGCAGTCTAATAAAATATGTTTAAAAAAATAATCTGCTACCAGTGGAACAGAAATTTGGCTCTAAGCTTTCTAACAGCCAAAGTGAAAAGGGGGAAACTAGTCAGTTATGCAAATTACCATTTTATAAGATTGAAAGAGAGCAATTTCTCAGGACAATCATAGCTATTTCTGATACTGAGCTTTTTCAGGAATTTCCTTCAAGATCCTCAAAGGGATGGCACTAGCAATGCAGCAAATGATGAGATCAACAAACTGCTTCTTGGAAAGTCTATGGTCACACATATGCACCATTTAGTTTAAAAGCATCCCTTATAAGGAGGGTGACAGGGAACAGCCTTGTTGGAGACGAGAATGGCGTGGGAATATAGCTCTCTTCTTGTCTGCCCAAATCCTCAAGTAGATGTTAGAGTATCTGAAGAAAGGGCAGGATTTCATCGGCTCTAAATCATTCACCGCAAGTATAAATAGCTGACAGATATTGGTTCAGGATGAACTTGAAAGGATGGTTCTGGAGTGCTTACAGTGCCATTTTTCATGCTGGCAGTTTAACCTGAACCCAGGGGCATGAACAAGCAGGCAGGAAGCAAAGTGGTAGGATTAATAAAGTCAAGAAGTTTAACAAGAACACTTGCCATCGCACCTTTTCTCAAAGATCGCTGCTGGATGTTTCTTCAGAAGTGGTCACAATTCTCTTAGAAAATTATTTTGTATTCATGTTAAATTGTAGAAAAGATAGTGTATCTAAATTCATTCTTTTGGGCAAGAATGGTGTCTGCTTCACCATTGAGGTCATTATTGCCAAAATAATAAAATAACTCATTGTCATATAGAATAATTTGTTTTTATTTCTATTTTATATAGCTGATGTGGGAATTATGAGTGTAAATGATTACATATCCCACCCATGTGAAAGGGACATATTTTTATGAATCAAGGTCCAAAAGAAAGGTGGATGCAATATATCCATACCTTACTCAAATGGAAATTTACAATATTTTCCCAGGAGAGCATGGCTACTGATTCTGGCTTTCCCAGTAATATTAGAGTATAAGTTCTCCAGGAGCATTCATAAATTATTGAGCTCATGTAACTCACCCACATCCAATTTTTGACCATGAAGTCATGAGCCACGGAAAGAACAAAAAAAAATTATTCTTCAAAAATAATAATTAACGTGGCTATATCCTCCAGTATTATTTAAGAAAAAAACATTGTATGTTAAATATTGATGTTGTGATCTTAATTCCTCACGATACTTCTAAGATTAGAGGTTAATTTCGAGCGTTTACAAATTTTATTAATTAACATTTTTGATTCTAAGTTACCTATGTTGGAAATATAATTTTCTAAAAATTTTCAATACAAAAGACATTATTTTCCCCCCAAAATCTGATCATTATTTTTGTGTGTAGTAGTGCTTTACAAACTTTAGTATAAACAATACAATTTCTTGAAATGTTGATTTTGATACTCAGAGCTACCCAAACCTCAACATTCTGATTCAGGTGATTTGAACAGGAACTATCTGCTATACTTTGAGAAATACTGGCCTACAGAAAAAATGAAGTGGGATAGATAGAATGAGATCACTGCCATAACCCATGTCTTTCGTTTTTGAACAATAGATTTCAATGACGTGAAATTTCTTCTGCAAATTTAGAATACTTTTCTGTTTCTCAATTAACTTTTCAATCTACTACTGCAGTGGTCCCCAGAATACAAGAACCCCAGCAGGGTTAATAAACACATCTCCAGAAGAAAATATTATGATTTTATTGGTATTTACTTTGCATGTCAACATAATGTATATGGTATAGTAATGCATCGGTACAGTAAGAATGAATTTAATTTATACATAAATCTTTCTGAATATTTTGTGGATACTTGCTCAAAATCATTTTTATTGATATGGTGTAAGCCTGTTGGATATAACTCTATTAGAGGGAATTTCTTACTTTTCACCACCCATAGGAAAGAAACAGTAAACATGCTTTAATAGCCTTTAAATACTTTAAATACAACCTGAGGACTGTGTGTAAACTATGGGGAATATTTTATTTTTTAATCAGGTAACAATCACTCTTTCAGAATTAGTACCTTTCTTCTAGATTTCCTTGAAACTTCAACAATCACAGTACTGGCCTAAATTCAAGTTTTGTAATTTGCTTATGTTAAAGCTGAGGTAGCAGGAAATTGAGATGGGGAGTACTTGAATTTCCAGTCCATGCTTTCTTTCATTTTTTTTTTCTTCTTCTTTTTATTTTTGGTGAGGATGAGAGGCCATGAGCTAACATCTATTGCCAATGTTCCTCTTTTTCTGCTTGAGGAAGATCTGCCCTGAGCTAACACCTGTGCTAATCTTCCTCCATTTTTTGTATGTGGGATGCTGCCACAGTGTGGCTTGATGAACAGTGTGTAGGTATGCACCCAGGATCTGACCCTGTAAACCCTGGGCTGCTGAGGTGGAGTGCAGGAACTTAACCACTACACCTTTGGGCCAGCCTTCTCCAATCTATGCTTTTAATCACTATCTTTTGAAAGGCAACAGTAACTGCTTGTTTCCCTTTAGTGTTTTGTTAAGTTCTCTTTCACTCCTAGCATCGCCAGGCAGAGAATAGGTAACCTGGACTCAAGACAGTGGCAAGTAGAGATAGGGGCATTTTTTATGTCTGCTCCTGTATTTCCTCCTTTACTACAGATGTTGATGTGATCTTTATTTTCTCTTACAATATTAAACTGGCACTATCCTAATGAAATTTTAAAATGAAGAACAAATTGAATACTACAGCATACTCCTTAGCAAAAGTTCTAGAGAAGAACCCTGAAAGAAGATCCTCTAGAGAATTGGTAAGATCCCTGAAGGCGAATGTCCTCGCTAACCTCGCCCTGTCCTCGGGGCTTCTCCAGCATCATGAACAGGCAGTTTGCTCTGTGGCCTCTCTGCTGAGTCTGCTGAGAACAGAACCACAAAACTGTCAGATCCATGGGAGGGAACCTCAAAAGACTGGTCAATGCCATGAGGGGGCCAGTGAATCAGTCCTACTTGAATTTGTTTTTATTTCTTCATGGTTCACTATTTTACCCCCACTGACACCAGGTAGGATGCAATGAGGTTCATAAGAAGTCTAATTAGAAGTCAAAATAAATATGGGGGCTGGCCCTGTGGCCGAGTGGTTAAGTTCACGTACTCTGCTTCCTGCGGCCCAGGGTTCAGATCCTGGGCGTGGACATGGCACCGCTCGTTAGGCCATGCTGAGGTGGCATCCCACATGCCACAACTAGAAGGACCCACAACTAAAATACACACCTATGTACCGGGGGCTTTGGGGAGAAAAAAAAAATAAAGATTGGCAACAGTTGTTAGCATAGGTGCCAATAAAAAAAAAAAAAAAAAGAAGTTAAGATAAATATACCAGATATTAAATTCAGTTGTCTTTGATAATCATCAACTTGTTAACAGTCAAAATGTACAAAGAATTACAGCCCTCTTTTCATGATTGAAATTAAAAGTTAAAAAAGTTGTTTTTCTTGGGTAGGGACAAACTCTTAACAGATTTCTTCCTGTTTTTTTTTTTTTTTTTTTTTTACACAGAAAACACTTCATTAAAGAGACTAAATGGAGTAGTATAAAGCCTGTGTCTTTTTCTAAACATAAGTTCATTTTAAACTACTTCATTGATTGTTCATCAGAGTCTATTATTTTTATCATTGTCATTGACATTAAAAGTCAGTGGATAGTGTAATATTACTACCTGTTTTTTGTGGTCTAATAATATAGTGATTCTAGAAGTAATGAACTGGGGTTGTTCATTAAAGAGAACAGGAGGAGAAAGAAAAAGAAGGGGGAAGGGAGGAGGAGGAAAAAGGAGGATGGGAAGGGGAGGGGAGGGGAAGGGAAAGAAAAGAAGGAGGGAGGAGAGAAAGAGACAGATAGAAAGAGAGACAGAAGGAAGGAAAGAAGAAAGGAAAAAAGTAGGATAAAAAAAACACATGGATCCAAAATTGCAGTATTCCCATATATTACAGTTTTACAATCAGGTTGAAAAGGCTGATCTTTAGAATCCCGAGATTGTTCGTTGTGCAAAGACAGCCTAGAAAGAAAGGACAGCACATGCTGTTGGTTTCTTAGATCTCATTCGTGAGCAATAGACTAACGAGATTATTCCTGTGCTCCTTGAGATGTGGACAGTTTTTTGAAGGTTCTAGCAAACTCATGGTCTGATGAGAGAAAAACTATCCTTTTCAAGGAACGTCCTGATGGAATAGCTTGAATACTAAGAAATAAGAATATTAGCTTTCTCTCTAGACCCAACTATCCCATGCCTCACCCACCTAGGTGCCTGGCCGTGGGATCCACAAACACCTGCGAGGTGTAGCCACAGGCCCTCAGCCAGACTCCTTCTCTCCTGTTACTCTTACCCCCTCTTTTATTGTTTGTTCTTTCCACACTATTTTCTTTATATGCCTCCAGCTGATAGCTCATTAGCTTCCCCACAGCATGAACACCCTTCTCCTCCAATGATACTCAGAATTCTACACACTCTGTCCAGCTCAAATGTCGCATCGCCTTTGTAGACTTTTCTGATTCTTTCAGGAAGTGAAATCCCCTCCCCTCCCACACACACTTTCCTGTATTTCCATGCTTTCTTTTGACAGCTCTCAAGCCTCATCCAGACATTCTGTTGTATATTTATCTCTCCCACCAGTCTGAGAACTGAACCCTTGTATTCTTATGTCTCTGGCACACTAATAATATTTAATGGTTGTTTATTGAATGAATCGAGGAGCCTACAGCTTTGAGGTGAGCATGGAATTCTGAAAGGTATATATATATATATCTGCATTACATAAACATATTCAACCCTGGAAGTTGATGGAGTACAGTTATTGCTGTTAAAATCACTCTCCCTCAAGAAGACAGGTTTTTATTTTCCAAGTTATATTACTATTCTGGCAGTAGTCTGACTTGAGGAGACAGGGTAATGTACTGCTAAAGGAGTGGGGGTTTTGGAAGCCTGAGTTCTAATTGCAGCTCTGCTGCTCTCTAGCTGCGTAATGCTTGACTCATGAGTTCACTTCTCTGGATAGTTTTCTCATTCAGAAAAAGGGGATAATAATAGCATCCAATTCATATGGTTGTTAGGAAGATTATATATGTTAGTACATACAAAGCATTTAGAAGAGTAATTATAGGAAACACTGAATAAGTACTAGTTATTATAAATGGAACAAAGAGACCTTTAGCACATCAAAAGCAATGGGTGTCAACACTTGAGTGGGTATTGAAGATAGCTTGGCTATCAAAAGAGTTTTATAAATTTTGCCCTCAGATCTCAGATTTTGATTGTGTTTCTTAGGAAATGATTACTAGGTATCTTTTTCTGATTTTAGGCAGATATTGATCTAACGAGTTTGGTTAGGTAAAATGAAATACTACTTTAAGTCAAATTTGCATAAACATTAAAAAACCTTTAGGTATATGTTGTTCCCAATAAAAATTGTAAAATTATCCATGTGTGCCAAAACAAACAAGCAAATAAACAATTGTCAAATATACTCAATTGCTCTCATTTGCACAGTAATATTTGAAGTCTTTGGCTAATGATCACTTCTAAAGCTCACAAAAGTATCTATCCAGGGATACACAGCGGTTAACAAGCAAACGTTTTAGCAATTTCTATGCCAGGTGTATCCTCCCTGCACCCTTCAGCCCAATATAAATGTTGCTGGACTCATGGACCTAATGTGGATGGATCATCGGCGGTGTGAGGATGGCGAATGGAATTGGGGAAGGGAGATAGTTGGTGAACACATAAATCAACAAGACTGCTCCAGAGAGTGGTAAATACCGTGGAAAAATACGACAGATAAGTGACAGAGAGTGACAAGGAAAGGTCAGGCAACCACTCTTGGAGGTAACTTTTGACCAGAGGCATGAAAGGTAGAAGAAATCAGGCTTACAAAAAAAGCAGCTCCTTCCAAGCAAAGTGACGCAGCACAAAAGCCCTCAGGGGCAACAATCCTGGCATATTTGAAGGAATTTACAGAAATAAGCATGGAGTGTAGTCAGTGAAGGTCAGAGTGGAACTTGATCCATGTAGAGAAGCCAGGAGAGGGCCAGGTCGTGGACCAGAGTTTGAATTTTATTCTAAGATTAAATGAGAAGCCATTGGAGGAGCTTTAAGAATGGCCCTCACATGCTTTATCTTGCATTTAATACCATTCTGATTGCTCTGGGGAAGATGCACTCTATGTAGCCAGAATGGCAGCATCTCTCTAGGGCAGAGACAATGGAGCCATTGTTTAGCAGGCTCACTGTGGAGATGGAGAGAAAAGCACTAATTGGGATATATTTTGAAAGTAGAGTTGACAGTAAATACTGATGGATTTATTCATTCAACAGATATATAATAGGACCTACTAGGGACACAAACTTGTAAAAGGAATGTCTCCTGATGCTACTGGGGTTTTCCCGCTCTCTAGGTCATTTCTAAACCGATAGTAATTAAGCCAGTGAGTCCTTACACTGTAAGTCACTATCACTGTGCTTGCTTATACATGGGCTTCTTTTTAAAAATTGAAATCACTAAAGACTCAAGGGTCATTATGAGGTATAGCATATATTTTTTTAAGATGCATTCAGCAAAAGACGGGATAAAAGCTGCTTCCGATTTGAGGCAATGTGACGTGTTTAACTTTCTTTTTTATTTCTCTAAATAGCTCGTAATTCCTAAACTCTTTGTGTTTATGAGCATAACATCTCAGCCCATGTAGAAAGCTCTGCCTATATAGATTTGATTGCTCGAGCAAGTTGTTTAAGCGAACTACAGAATGGACTTCTGAAAAGAAATTGCAGGAGGATGGCAATTTTCAAGTCACATCTTTTATTCACATTTGATTTCAGTGTGTACCTGTGTGTGAAAGAGAATTTAAGTGGATATAATAACAGCTTCAAGAAGGAGCAAAATTCCGCTACTTACACTTTATGCTGTGAATGGCATTATTGAATACCCTAAATTGTGTTAAAAGTGACAACTATAAATCAGACAAACACTTCATGCTTGGAATTTTATCTTCTACATTGCTTAAGCTAGTAATTTTCATACAGTGCTGGAGGAGGCGGGCAGTCGTCATGAACTCCATTTCCAAGAACATGACCTTTTCTTTACTTCTACATTTCTCGGTTCCTTCTCTGGCTCTAGCTCCTGTTCTCACAGAGAGGTAACTGAACACTGACTGTTCTGTTAGGTGTGAAGTTCAATGGAGACAGAGCTAAAGGATCAATGCTTAGAGACATGAGGAGGATCCTTTCCCCTTGTGAAAAGTAATGAAATCCCGCCCAGAGTTTTCTATTTGGTTTGGGGTGTTGTGTTTTCTTATTATCATTTAGTTCAACTCATTCATATAAATTATCTATAATTGTGTAACAGTTGGGAAGGTCTTCCATTTTTCATATCATTAATTTTTATGTACATTATGTACTAAACACAGAGATTGCTATAATTCCGTTTATCCATCATTTGAGCAAAATTCCCACAACAGTCAGTGCTATTAGATATTAACAAAGTATGGACTCAGTGTTTCCAGAAAACCTCTCTATTAACAACAACAAAAAAAGACTTTAAAATCAGCAACACTAACAACAGAAACCTTTGACAAAAATATCTGAGGCACTTTGGCAGACAACAAAACCAAATTACAAAAGCAGTCTTAACGGACCAAGCAAGGGCTGCGTTTGATGGCTCAATTTGTTTCACTGGAATAAAGAATAATGAAAGAAATTTTATCATTTAAGAATAGCTCAGAAAGCACAATAAAGTGTCACAACCAAGAACATTTTCAAAAGCAAAAGACATAATGAACTAAAAACCTTTGTAACAGAGAACGTCTTTATGATGGATGTGTTCTGGCAAGGTGCAGCAACCAAGCAAAATGCACCCCGTCAACAAGCCCAGAGTTTATGGGCGGCGAACACATCTCAAATACCATTTGGTAATAAAGATGATATACACTTCTACTTTTTCAAATAAGAATTATATTCAAATTATTTATATTTTCTCTGAAAATTCAAAGCACTTGCTTTGTGTCCCATCTCATACTATCTGTGTAAAACAGTACGGGAACTAACATTATTTCCCCCATTTTACAGACAGGGAAATTCCGAAGCATAGCGAAATCATATGACTTTTTCTTCAGTATTTAGTAAGCTAGGAAAAAGAAAATAAAACAAGGTATTCCGAGCTTTGCTTACTAGATTATACAGTTATGTTCCTGTCGCCCATCTGATTTTAAAAGAGGAAGGATGGCTTCCCAGTTTTCCTTTCTTCCCATCCTCAACTCCTCTTTCTTCCTTTTCCTTCCATGTGTCCCCTCTCCTCTCCTGTCTCCCCCCACCTCCCCTATTTGTCCCTTCTTTTCCTTTCCTTGCCCTTTTTTCTTTGACACAGCTTTAACAACTCCTGTGAGGCAGCATGTGGTGGACACACGCAGTTCTCACGCTATAATTGTCACGTATTGATTTATTCAGCAAATATCTGTTGAGCCAACACTGCATGCCTGGGGTGCAGAAAGCATGGGTGAGGAAGACAATACTCACTAAACATAAAGGTGCCACTGTGGGCAGTATTGTGCACGTGGCTCCACGTGTACGTACAGCAGTGAGAGCTGACCTAAACCTGCGAGGGGGCCCAGGTGAGGAAGAGAAAGTAGAGGTAAGATCTGAGGGAAAATAATGAGGTTAAGGTAGGAGTAGTAGGGATGGAGAAGTGTTATAGGCAGAAGGGGGTACATATTAAGGCCCTCTGATACAGAATAGACCCAGAATAATAGTATTCAGACTGTCAACGTCATACAAAAACCTTCATGATATTCCTCTTATCCACTCTTACAACTTTATCTTCATCTTGTGCTCCTCTGAAACCCACACATTTACAGTTCCCAAACTTGTTATGATCATTTTATCATCTATAACTCTGTACATCTCTTCCCTCCAAATGGAAAGCCTCCTACTGCAAACTCTGACTCCAGAACCCCAGCAGCTACCCCTTTGTCTAATGAATCCCTATTGTTGCTCAACTCCATGCAAATATCAACTCCTCTGGACGGCATTCTCATGCATTCCTTCACTGAGTTATACACACGCATGAACATACACACAATAGAATCTTTATATAGTGACTCCTCAAGAAGATCTCCTTGAAAAAAATCAAATAAATGAAGAAATAAAATGATTGAGATACACGTAGTGGGGTTTGCACTCTAAGAATAGATAGCATTGAACAATTCTTTTAAATTAAGCACCAGATTTCCAATTATTTTTAACAATAATTTTTACATTTAAGATTAGATAAATCTCAAAGAAAAATTTAACAAATAGATATAAACTCAAACTAACTTTAGTGAAAGAACCCTTTTGGACATCTGCAGATAAGACTGGATGGATGGAAATTATACAACTGTTTCTTTTTAATTCCTCAATAGATGCAAGCAAGTTTACATAAAACTTGCTTTACATAAAAACTCCTTATCATATCAGCATATAAGCCACTAATGGAAAAATTGAGATGAAAATAATCTGGCTTTCTGAAATACAAAAATATGAAAATATCAACATGTTTTAGAAAAGAGTTCATATTTTTATTTTCACACTATCTAACTCTGAGGAGTTGCCAGGGGAAAATGAAGTAGGAATAAACAAAGTGAAATAAAGTAAAATGATCCAAAATAGTCATTCTGCTTCACTGTACATTAAAATAAAGAAATAAATATTAAGGAAAAGACACAAGACGTATTGAAATATTTGGATGTTACGTAATTAGTGGGAGAGATTATAAAATCAAGAATTTTGAACTCCACAGTGGGGTGAAAATTCACAAACAAAAAAACTCCATATATTTTCAGTTTGTTTTTTCTTTTTGAGGAAGATTAGCCCTGAGGTAACTGCTGCCAATCTTCCTCTTTTTGCTGAGGAAGACTGGCCCTGAGCTAACATCCATGCCCATCCTCCTCTACTTTTTTTTTATATGTGGGACACCTACCACAGCATGGCTTGCCAAGCAGTGCCATGTCCGCACCTGGGATCCGAACCAGCGAACCCCAGGCTGCCGAAGCAGAACGTGCAAACTTAACTGCCGTGCCACTGGGCCAGCCTTGTTTTCAGTTTTAATTTTGTGGACTCTCACAAAACCCACCATCTTTCCTACTATCCCACCATATGTCTAAGTCATATGAACACTGACACAGAAAAGGTTTTTTTTCTTTTTATCATGAATTCACTGATGTTGCTTTCAAACTATCCCTAAGTGTCAAGAGCATTATGCATCTAAGATTTATAAATTACAGACCTCAAAATAGAAACAGAAATAAAGGTTTCTCTATTGACTAACATCCATTTAAATAGGACATTGTATTTTTTTGCTGTTGAAAATTCATTTATGCTAAAGAGCTATTCCATCACCTTTCATAACGTGTTTTGGGAAAACTAAATTATCCAGTTACACTAGATGAAATAGACATCCCCAAGAAAACATTGCTACTTTAATTTATTTTTCTAGGGAAACAAAATTGAAAAAATACAATGCCATTTTATGGACTTTTCATGGTCTAGAAATACATAAGAATGTAAATTGTCTTCCATCAGGAACTGGAGCAACCATTGCATTAGAAAGATGCGTGTCTACACAGTAATAGCAATCGCTCTCTTATTTGATAAGAAGACAGAGTTCAGGTTTAGGACACAAAAATGTTCTGTTCTTTTGTGGTGGCACACTTTACATTCTGAACTACTAATTTCCAAGTAAATCCTACTGTGGAAAATTAAACAAAACCTCCACTCCCCCAAAATAAGGAAAAAGCAAAGTTTCTCCACATCCTCCAGATCCTTGTACTGACTCTGATCCTGGTTTTCAGTGTTAACAGAAGAATAATATCATACATATTATGAGGCCATGGATCTTCGCTGACTCCAGCTTTTACGAAGTCCCTGCTGTGCATGGAAAGCTCTGCACAAGTGGTGATTCACGGCCGTTTGTAAAGGTTAGTCCTGCAAATCTTTAAGAAAAGTTAAAAAAAAAAAGAAAAACAGATAAAGGAAAAAAAGAGGCGACTGCAGGTCTTTCAGTGAGTGGAAATAGAATTTTCCACAATCTATATCCTCCACAGGGGTCCATTCTTCCCACAGTTGGTGGCTGTCCTCCCAGGCTCGAAGCCCCAGCGCTCCCAATAACACTAATTGCTTCAAAGTCCCTGCCCAGATAAGAAGCAGATTTCGCTATCATAGGGCAGTTAGAAGTTAATTTATTTTTTTAACATAAACACTGCTGGGACACATATAAAAACTCCTATGACCCTACATTAGAAATATCAAAGCATTACTTTACAAAGACGTATATTTTGATGTAATATGTAATTTCTTTGTTCTACCTGAAATCTTATCTGATTGTGATAATTTTCTATGAAGCACGGCATTTATAGAAAATCAAGATCACAATCGTCAAAGAATACTTGGATGCCCTGCTATCAGTAATCAGTAATTCTTTATAATCTGCTCTCCAACAGACGTGGGGTGGTTCTTGCATTTTATTTGGTTGTGTTGCACATAAAATGTTTCTATGAATTATCTTACTTATCTGGTTCTATATTACTTCAGCTTTAAAAAGAAAAAGTTCAGTTCCAGTTATCTCATGTCGATGTTTTCCTATGCCTTACAGCTGCCTTTTCTCTAATCTGTCTGAAGAGCCAGCACTAATCCATAATGTACTGCACCTGCTAGTAGATTCCACGACCTCGGAGATTGATATACACGAAGAAGGAAAGCTCATTAACCAGACTGGGTGTATGAAAGTTCAGCAGACAGCACATGGAGAAGTATATCATTGCAGTTCCATTATACTCTACTGTCAATTTCAAGTACACTGCTCTTTCAGGTGCATATTTTTTACTCACCTGAATTTGCAATTGGCCAACAGAACAGGCAAGGGTTAGTGAGTCTAGACACTGCTCTGAACTTTGGAAAACATAGCAGATTTCCTGGATCCAGCACTGCTATTTTAAAGCATTCTAGAATCTGAGCATTTTTAAAGGTATCTGTCAAAACGTAGAAAATTCTGTTTTCATAATATTCTTTGTATAGCACAAAATTAAAATGAGTTAGAAAAAAAATAAATCCAGTAAGGCATATATATTTCAAGCTTTTATAGTTACTGGTGACACCATCTGATAAGACTCCAGACTTCCTTTACTATTGTCAGCTGCTGCATATTTTATAGGGTGCTGTCTCGACTTGAATGATGGTGGGTTACCTAGTATAAGCTGTTTCACCTCATACATGATTAAATTATATTTCTTCCTGTCTGAACAAAGATTATATTGAAAATACAGGAAGGATTTGGCACCAGGGAAATACATGTTAGTATTTGACAAGTGTGGAACAGTGTAGGAAAATATCAGTACGTGATGAGGTCATGATAGAATCTAAGAAAAATAAGAGGAAGTTCACTGAATGTTAAGTGGACAGATGCCCAGCTATTCTTTTGAAATGCCATTCAAATGGCCCTCATATCAGTTAATTTTCAATTGTTAGATTCATGTGGGCAAAACAAGTTGGTATCCAAACAAATCAAGAAACCTTATTCCTTGCAGTTTGCTGAATCAAAAGACCTAATACGAAACAGTAACAGGAGTTCATATGTGAGTCAAAACGTATTTTAATTTGCATTTTCTGTTTTATGCTCGATTAGAAAATAATGACATTTTAAAATGCGTAAAACTATGAAAACAGGATACCAGCTAGAATAAAAATAAAAATTAAAAAACTGTTGAAAATGCACGAATGAAAAATAACAGAAACTTCTGAGCACAGAGGAATACAGTTCTATTCTAGAACAGGGCAACACAAAGTAATGTGAATCCCTAAATTGCAAGCTGGACAAGGAGAGAAACTACGCTGTCTTGGTATGGTTCATGCCTTTTGACAGCAGATCAGAGAAGTTATAAAGCAGAAAAAAAATATGCGGAACTTTTCAAGGTTGTTTAATGCAGTCCCTTTCCTTAAGGCAGATGAACTCCCAAGGCAGTAAGAAAGAACTGTATAGTTGTTGGTTCTATTTTACAGTATTCCAGAGAGGGAGGGTCCAGGATATTCCCTCATATACTTTTTCCAGCTTTTGTTAGCCTCGTAGGATGCTTATGAACAAATAAATCCAGAAACTACCAATCAATTCAGAATGGTTCTGCTAAATTTGGCAATAATATTTCTTTTAGCATACTGATGACGGAAAAAAATTTTTCTTCTCTACTTCCCTCAATACATCTTCTCTCAATACATTCTTTTTTCTCTCATGCATGTTGATAAGTTACCTTTTCCCCTTTTCTTCTGACCTTATAGTCATAGAATATAACCAAATTCATAATGCTGGTTTGTAATATTTCAAATTAAACCTACTTTACATTTGTTTATGTTTTACAATGAAAGATACCCCATGACTTAACTGGATGAGAGTAGAATCTCAGACTTTTAGCATCAGATGAGATATTAAAAGTAATAGATTTCACATTCCTTTAAACTTTAGGTTTGGATAACTTCAGTGATTAGGAACTTAACATGTCATGATGCACCCATGCATTTTTCTGGCAGATTTAACCTATCCTCACATAGTGTTTATCCTTATATAATGCTGGAATTTTACCACTATCTTATTTTAAGGCAATTTTGGGGCTATTCATTATTCTCTGTTAAATTTCATCTTGCTAGATTTGGTTTATCATTCCAATATGCTAAGAAAAACTGGACTTATTATCTTCGGGTGTATTTACTATCACTGCCGGCTTTATGTCATGCTGTCTATATCCTTATTCATCCGTTCATCAGCATACTAAAAAGCCAATACTAAGGACAGAAATCTATAGATCATTTACAAATCCACAGAGAAAATCACCATACAAGAGAGATGTCATAATATACAAAGTCTATAGCATTTCTATGATGTGAAAGAATAGATCACTAATGAAAAAACAAAATAAAGTTGGATTGGCCTTTAATCTTTAGAGCTTATACTAACATTAGTGATCACTTATCCTACTTATAAGTCCTCACAAACATCACTTTCGATGTTTGAAGTCAGTTGTAACAGCAGGGAGAGGAAGTGGTCCTCTCTCTGGATGATGTCATGGATGTTGAATGATTCCCACTGAAAACATTTCCCCAAAGGACTTTGATATCTAAAATGATGCAATTATCAATCTTTCCTTTGGAAACTGGCTCTCAGAATACAAACACAAGTGCTCAAGATAGAAATACTACATGCTAAATAGTCTTCCATCTTATTTAAAGGACCAACTAACCATAAGTCTCTGAATGACGCTGTATGAGGGGTACAGAATTCAAAAATTTTAAAAGCAGTTATAAATCCATCTCCTTAATGACAAGCAGGCATGGACATCCAGGTAAGAAACAGCAGTGACACAGATCTGAGGGCAGAAGGTATAGGGGAGGCGACCATCAGTCCTGATGCTTACCCACTTCCCCTGAGGAGGTGACCAGAGCAAATGTGGGGTCAGATGTGTAGCCCCAGAATGGAAACGGTGTGAGGAAGTGGCCCTTGCCCCTGTGGAGATCAGAGTCTCAATTGGCAAGGGAAGGGACAAAGAGAAAGGTTTCCCACATTTGTTTTCATCTCCCACATGCACACCTCAAATTCCAAGAATTATTTTTAGAATATCCTTGGCATTTTTCAGTGTCAATGAGTTTGAATTATATCCAAAAAGATGGAATAGCTCAGATTTATCTCCTTAAGGAATACCTTTGAGGCACATTGAAGATTGTCTAGTTCATCGAGCTTGTTTTACAGAAGAGCAGCAAGTTCTGAGAAACAGTTTCTTGCTAAAGATTGTAGAGCATTCAAGCTGTTCCCTAACTTAGGGCCATCCAACACAACAGGCCTTCTGGGTTTGTTTTCTTTTGTTTTTAATAGCCATGTAGTTTGAGGGGAAGGTCTTTTTGATTACTCATATTTGGTTAAAGCACTTTTCTCCATACTTCCCTACCCCTCCAACCTAATTTATAAGTTTCATTTTTACACAATGTAGGTTTTTATTTAATCAAGAATTTAAAATACCAGACATAACTTATCTAAATAATTCATTTTAGGCATACCTGGAGTTTCACCAGAGACAACTGAGCTATAGTTTTCTTTAAAGCATGAATCATTTTCTCTGAGTATGGAAATTTCTTACACTAAATAGGTGCTTGGCATACCACCCACTATTTCACATTTTTTGTGTGCACTGGGATGTAGAAGGGGACATGCTTCTTAGGACCTCAGAAACAGAAACTTTATGGGAGAAAAGTCAGAAAACTGAAATAATCCCACCATTATTTAATACATTCCCACACTGCTATACTTTGCCACATATAACAGGAAATAAAATGGCAAAGCTTGGAAAGACAAAAAGACAAAATTAAAGAAAAAAGGGCTAAATGCTTCATCTTTGATTCCAAATAAAATTAGTCAAGATTTTCAAAAAGGCCTCAGATGACCCTACTATAGAGAGATAACACTTAGCTACATATTTTCAACCCAATTTGAATTGTGATCATTTTTAGAGACTGGATGAAGTGAGCCTACCAATATCTCGAGCCAGAAGCAAACTCAACTCATGGACAAAGTACGCATCATGGATGATATTGTGAATGTCAGTTTTTAGCTAGAGAGCTGCACATTAATATGTCTTTACTACAATTCGAGAATAGAAGTCAACGTTGAGAACTTACATTACATTTAATTGTTATATTCAACACATGCTTCTTAACAAATCTGTTTTTCTTGATTGAAGATCACAAAGGAATTTAATAATTTGAAGACGTAATCTAATTTCTCCCCAGTGGGACTGGTATTTACCAACTAGTCTTGTGAAAAGATTGACAACAGAAACAAAATGAAACACATATTTGAAAATTCTGTTATTACTGTAAAAAGCATAAATAGGATACATACTGGGTTTAGAAGGATTGTGAGGAAAAGTTCACCTCCTCTGATACTTTTATCCAATTCTTGGGGTCCTCCTGGATACTCTTTGTAGAAAATAGTGTGGGTGAACAATCCACAGGTCTGTCGAGGGAGGACCTGAGGAAAAGGGGGAAAAACAGTACACTTTGCCTGGAAAACTCTCAAAGCCACCCAAACAAATAGACACAGAGAAAGTCTTCAGTAGTATCGAATCGCCAGACAAAATTTCAGTTTGGAAACTTCAGTGGATGATCTATATGAATCTCATTCCCAATATTTTGAGCTCGTCTTGGATTTGCTAAAACCACCCCACAGCTTAAGAAGCAAGCTTATAGCCAAACAATGTATTAATTTGTGACCACTCACAACTATGGGATGTTAGGAATTTATGATACTCATGTAAAAGTGGTTTGAAGTTACATTTTGTCTTCATTCCACATGTAGATATTAAGAGCCTTCAATACACACAGCAGTATGTGCTCACCATGATGCCATTGTGAATGAAGCCCTTTCGGTACCGTGCAGGTTTCAAATGTGGATACTCTTCAGTGCTGGTGACCTGAATACCCCAGACCTTCTTCCAAGCTGCATACAGCTGAATATGAACCGGGTAGACCCCTGAGTGATGTGGCGCCACTGCGTAGCCCATGTTGATGGGTATCCCATGTTCCTAAAAGGAAGTCAGAACAGCATCATGTGAAGTGTGGTCAACTGAATTCTATTAAAATTGTTTCCACAAACATCCATTTAGGACACACTGAGTTCTATGCTAGCTATGAGCAATATAAAAACTAATAGGATGGAGTTTTTGTCTTTTGGTAGCTCGTAAACTTAAGGAGCTCTGGTGGTAGGACAGACATAGTAAATACTTTGGGAATGTGGTGTGTGGGTGAGATTAATTCTGAACTTTGAATATAGAAAGTTTTGGAGGAAGATAGGCAGAGAACATGGCCTTTCCTCAGATCGATATAGAAAAGAAAATGTCACTTGAACAAGCACTCAAATGTGAGAGATGGAAGAGGACTCTGTGTGTGTGTGTGTGTGTGCCCATGATGTTGAAGACAACCAGAAAGGTAAGTAGGACCATAAAGTGATGAGCCTTTACTGATAAACTGAGGGATTTTGAATTGATGAATTAATTCTATTTGAACAGGATAGATATGGAAGCTCTCTGAGCATGAAGGGCCATGATCTGCTTTATGTTTTAGGAAGAAGGATCTGGTGACAACATGTTAAGATGAACTAGAAGTGGGGAAGGAATGAATCAAGGCTGTGCATTAGGAAGCTATTGCAATGGTGAGATTAGAGGGAACATGGGTACCTAAACCACATTATTGGTGGTAGGAATAAAAGCCAGGGGATAAACGCCATACAACATCCAATAATGTTTTGGGTACAGAGGGTAAGGAAAGAGTAAGGATTAAGATTCTCCCCTTGGTTTTGGACCTTAGCAAATCAATTTATTTTTATGAAACATACAGTTTACTATCAGATGCTTGCCTAGGCTAAACAGTCAATTCTAAAGGAAAACAGGTATAAATTTAAAATAAGAATAAGAAAAAATTACTAAAGAATGGTATTATGTTGTAAAGTACGTGCTATAGATCTTCAGTTTTCTAATTCCTGCTTCTTTATACTTTTCCGTTTAAATGCTTATCTGCTTTATAAAGACTCCTTGTAGGATTGATTCTCATCAATTGAGGTTTTAAATGACAATATACAGTAATATATGAAAGCTGATTGAATCAATAAACAGAACACAAAAGTGTTGACAATTGCCATTTATATTTTCTGTTACATGGCACACAGCATAGGAGAAGAATCAGTCTGGCATAATAAGCAAGCAGTGAATGGATCACATATCTACAAAGCCTAAATCATATGCCACACTCAGCTCAGAAGATAGGCCCTAAATATTTCGCAAAGCTCCATCATTCTTCCTTTCAGGCAATGACCCTCATTGTATAGCCAAATTCACCTCTCTTTCACCAAGACTACGTGTTTTCCAACATCTATTACAATAAATGACTCCGTGGAAAGACTGAAATATGAAATCAATGCTATAAAATGAGCCAGAGTCTTTTGCTATAGGTACTAGGGCAAATTCATTTCTTTGTGTGTGTAGAAGAAAAATACTTCTTCACAGAGGTTGTATTTTTAATACAAGGCAAGCTTGAAAAAGTCCAGTCACAGAACTACTTGGAAGCTACCAGAGGGAGCAGGCTGCTACCATTCCCTGACTCACGACTGGGGGCCATGCACTGGGAAATGCCTTAGTTCTCTCTGGTTAGTTCCACGTTGCCCAGTTAATTGCTGCAAAGCATTCTGAGGATGAGCATTATCGGGAAGCCAAGATGTGGATGCATTAGGTATGACACACAGATGAACTTCCTCGTGAGAGAAATCTAGGGTCAAGTGTGTTCAAATCCCTTGATCTGGTAAGAATTTGTGTGACTGCTGCTTAGCGAAGTATTCCCGATTTACGAGAAAGGGAAAAAGAATCTGTTATCCTCTTATTATTCCTTCAACTGGTTCATACTGAGGTTTTGTAATCGTGTTGTCCTATGATTTGAAAAATAACGAAATCAACAGTGCATGAATCTTAACAGTCTGCGCTAATCACTTTATTAGTCCTCATTTTCTACCATTGTATAATATTTTATTCCAAATTTGGGGCCTAGGACACGAAATAAATATGTGGATGTTCCAGAAACAAAGAGATTGAAAATAAAATTGTGAAGAAAATTGAAATATCAGGGGCTGGCCCCGTGGCCGAGTGGTTAAGTTCGCGCGCTCCGCTGCAGGCGGCCCAGTGTTTCGTCGGTTCGAATCCTGGGCGCGGACATGGCACTGCTCGTCAGACCACGCTGAGGCAGCGTCCCACATGCCACAACTAGAGGAACCCACAACGAAGAATACACAACTATGTACCGGGGGGCTTTGGGGAGAAAAAGGAAAAAATAAAATCTTTAAAAAAAAAAAAAAAAAAAAAAAAAAGAAATATCAAACAACTGTATCTCTTCAGGAAAAAAAAAAGACATTTCACTTTTGACAGGTAGTGAAATGAATTGTAGAACTTTCATGAAAAACCAGAAGCTAAAAAGCAATTGATTTGGTGAGCAGGAAGGAAGGGGCAGTAAAAGGATTTTATTATATTTATTGATTTCTAGGGGCTCGATGTTATACTGCTCATAAGGTCATCTTATCACACTGACAAGCAGAGCTCAATCAAAATAATAAATCACACTAGATAATTATGAGTTTATACTTTTTCAACCTAAATGATAACACACAATGAAAAATAAATTCCCTAGAAACTCTTTTTCTGTTATCAAAGAGCTTGCTGAGCTAGAAACCTTCATTCTTTATTGTCCAGAGTGTAAAACCCATTTCACAGAGGCTTGGTCAACTAAAAAGTGAACTAAACATCATATTTATACACGATCACAAAAATTACAAAATTTGAAAGACTTTCTAATGTGAATATTGGAAACATTTGAAACTATAAAAATGTACATCTAGCAGTGGAATAAACTAATTCAAATATGGCATTTGTTATTTATTAAAACAGCATCTCTTACAGGATCTAGGAATTCTATGGTGTTACAATATGAGACGACACCACAAACATTTACAGAGGAGTTTAACACGATCTAATTTTTCCAGTTATGTTAAATTCCCAGTTGATTGGGAAATGGTATAATACGGTAATTTGCAGACCATATGAAAACAGGGTCACCAGTTTTCAAAACGTAGAATAAAATAAAATATATTTAGCACTGAACCTCTAACAGTAGCTGGCATGATCTCATTTAATTTTTCTTTGATCATTCCTACTGATCATATCTGCTTGCAATTGCTTAGTACCTGATATTTATGATGTGTTTTTACATTCATGTCTAACGTGATACTCATAATTGCCCTGTGAGATGGCCTGGATGTTATTATCTACTGTGGAAACTGAGGCTCCGAGAATGCAAATGACTTGCTCATGTTCACAAATGTCAGAGCTAGAATTGTACCCAAGTCCTCTAAATTCATAGATTTTGCGTTTGCCTTTCTACTAAGTTGCTACCACTGTGACCCGCCAGTTAATGACCCGAAGCACTGTGCTGACAAAAGGGAATTGATTTTAACATATATTTCTGATCTGGAACTCCTATCCACTCTATTTTTACTTGGAGAAGTTATAAAGCAAAATTATACCTTTTGCAAACTCCTCTGCAGCTATCCTTTTTTATGCAAACAAGATTCAGCCAATTAGAAGTACTCAGGAGAGAGTCCAGAAAGCAGTAGGTGGACAGAGGCTAATGTCTGGCAACTCCTGGCTCCTACACTGGCAGGTAAGATCTCAAACACAGCAGGCTTTCCTGAAGCAGTATGTGGTGCCCTTTTGCAAGGCAGTGGTGGAAACTTAACTGCTTACTCCAGAGCTCCAGTGGTAGCTTCAGAAGCAGTCGCTGCCCTAGGGACTCAATTCTGTCTGGCTCTGCCAGTCCCTGGAGGCTGAAGAGCCTAGAATCTGCTCCATCAGCCCTTTCAGTGTATTTGGAGTTACTTAAATCGTTGAATAAAACCTTTCCCTTTTTAAAATAACTCCAAGCGGCTTCTGTTTCTAGCAGGGAAGTCTGACTAATACAGGTGGTCTTTGCCCCTTTTTTATAAGTATAAAAGGTTTAAAGGGTTCAGGTGAGATGTCAGTGGTTTGAATTCTAGGAAAACAAAGGAAGAGCTTCCTAAACCATAGCCCAATATTTCTCCAAGGAAACTCATTGATATATAGCAAACACCTATTTGTCTAGCTGGATACTATCGTGATATATATATATATATATATATATATATATATATATATATGACTATTAAATCTTATGTACCGATCAGTCAATGGCTAGTGTATAGAGAAAATAAACAGGGCACTAGTTTATTTAAATAATAGATACCACAGGTATTTGACACGTCAATACTGTAGTGAAACCATATAATGTAGGTAACATAAAGAAGGGGGACAAATCCTATTGAAAGGACATTGCTCTAATGGATTAATTTTGATGACCGCAACCACGTCTATGCCAGCATGCATTGTAACACCCCTTCCTGAGGATAACCCATCCTAGTAAATGGATCAAGACCTATGTAGGCATCACATGCAGAGGTAGAAAGAACCATAGGTGAGCACGAGCAGCACTCTGGTCAGTCACCGGTAGACACTTTTTAGAAGACCTCACACACCATAGGAAACTGGAGGAAAAAAACGAGAAAAAGGGGAGTTGGGAGGATTGAGCTCATGGACTTACAGGCGACATTCCTGGATCTCTCACAAATAGCAGGACAGAAACCTGAAGAAGGAATGGAGGTCTTGATACAGAAAGAAAACTCAGGCAGATGTCATTTTCCCTATTAGTAGGACCATATGTTTGCACTCCAGGAGATACGGCTTACGAAACCAGCCCATAATATACTTAGGATGGATTTATGTGCCCAGTGCTTAGCAGCACGCCTGGCACATTGTTGTGTTTAGTAAATATTTTTTAAAGGAAATAATAAATTTAAAAAGTTATTAAATAAATTTACCATAGATGTTTAATAAATGAATATAAAAGGAAAGTAAATGAAATAATGATCTCATAAATGAATGTACTTGTAGTAAAGAGATAATGCATTAAACAGTACCCTGTTGAATTTTAAAATATTGATTTGTCCTCCTAAATATACAACTTCTAGTAAGCAACACTGGTGCTAAAGAAAATAGACCTCATTATCTATTTTTCCTTTTAATAAGGACTTGGAATCATATTGTCAACTTTGAGAATGATCCTAGGATCATTGATTTTCCACTGTGTTTTGGGAACTGAAATTGTCTTCTGTTTTCATAAGTGATAAAAGCAATGACTGTGTGACCCTGGAAATTGGCTGGGTCAGTCTTGACACTTCTTGGACTGAAGCCTAGTAAACGGTAACAAATCTCTGGAGAGCTCTGTGTTACAAATGGATTTTTCTTTTGAAAAAGAAATAGAACAGCAACGGTGTTGCTTCTACAGTGTGAACTTTCCGATCTTAAGTAGAGCTATTTTGGGCAATTGAGACACCTCCCTTTAATATTCTTGACCCTGCTCAAGGTCTACTTTGCAGCTTAAAGGGAACTAACAGAAAAACTAAGTCAGTCTTCATTCACACTAGACAAAATGTGGTTGATTAGGCACCTGCTTTGCTAAATTTGGCGGTCAGAATTCTTACTTTATTGACAAGATGTTCAACATATTTTGGTTCATTAAGTTCTTTTATTTAACACATAATTTATTATGTTCTATGATGTACTAGGAGCCATTATAGGCACTGATGATACAGCACTGAACAAAACAGACAGAAATCCCTGCCATCAGGGAGCTTATACTTTGGTATGGTGAGACTAAGATTACACAAAATGAAAAGGTAAATTGTATACAATATGAGAAGGTGCTAAGAGCTATGGAGCAAAATAAAGCAGAGAAAGGGAGGAGAATGAATGAAGGGATATGAGTTTCAGTCATGGAGAGGGTAATATTTTGAGTCAAGGTCTGAAGTTGCGAGGGATTAAGCCATACAGAAAACTTGGGGAAGATCATTCCAGGCAGGGGGGGAAAGTACCAACATTGTTCTGTGTTGAAAGCACCTCAAGTATTTTGAAGAAGAATAAGAATTCAATTGTTTTTGGAGCAGTGTTAGCAAAGGGGGAGAGTGACAAGAGATGATGTCAAGAGGCAGGGTTGCTACAAACAGCCTTATAAGTTATTTACTGAACAACTCCAGGGGGCACCATTCACTTGACTATGCTTTTACAGGGGCTGTACGATGCAGCATCACTGAATGGGTGCAGACCATTTAGGTCCTTATATACCACTATAAGGGTGTTGGTATTTACTCTGAGTAAGATCAGGAGCTACTGGAAAGTTTTGAGCAGACAGCTGATACGATCTAGCCTACCATTAAAAAAAATTCTTCTGGCTGCTATGTTGAAAGCTGACTTATAGGAAGTAAGGAGAAAAGCAGAAGACAGTTAGTAGGTTATTGAAACAATCTAGGTGAGAGACAATGATAGCTCGGACCATGGTGGAGACAATGTAGCTGGTGAGAAGTGATTTTATTCTGGACATATTGTGAAGGAGGAGCCACAAGATTTAAGGATAGACTGAATATAGAACATGAGAGAAAGTACTTAACTAGAAAGAGTTTTCATCAAGTGAGCCTGGGAAGCTTAAAAATTAAACAGGTTTTGAGGAGAAAGATAGGACATGTGTTTGAGATTAGACATCCAATTAGATACATCAAGAACGAAGTCAAACAAGTTTAGCATTCAGAGGAGAGAGTTCAGCTGCAGATCTAAATTTGGTGAGTTATCAATATATAGATTTTATTTAAAGTCATAAGATTCATTAAGATCACCAACAGAATGAGTGCATAAGCAGAGAAAAGAAGAGGTCTAAGAATAGATCTTTGAGGTATATTAAAATTAAGAAGTCAGCAAGAGGAGAAGAAATCCAGAAGATACACTGTGAAAGAGTATTGCAAGTGAGATGGGCGGAATACCAGGAATCTACAATGAAATGGGAGCCAACTGAAGAAAATGTTTCAGAAAAGAGTCTTGAGTTCAACATGTCAAATGCCGCTAATAGGTGACGTGGAATAAGAACTAAGAATTGGCCATTGGTTTAACACTGGATGTCCATTGGTGAACTGGACAAGAGAAGGGTGGAGAGGTGAAGGGCAAGCACATCAGAGTAGATTTAAGAGAGAATAAGAGGAACTGAAATGGAAAGAGTGAGTATAACAACTATTTGGAGAAGTTTTGCTAAAATAGAGAATCTAGAAATGGGGCTGTAGCTGGAGGGAGAAGCAACCTAAACACAGGATTATCTAAAGGTGGGTGAAATAGTATGTTTGGAGAGAGGGAAATGATTTAGGAACGAGGGGAGAACTGCTAGAATGAGGTTCTTGAACAGCTGGGAAGGGATGAGATTAAGTGCAAAAGTACTAAATTTGGCCTTTGCATTTCTCTTTCTTTTATTCATTGTTTCAAGAGCCAAGCTCGTGTGCTCCTCTCACAAGATGCCAGTCCACAATTTATATTTACGGCACTGTGAACACAGTTTATGTTAATAAGTCATACTTACATATTCAAAAAGATTTTACTAAATAATTATGATCGCCAGACTAAGCTGTAAAAATTATTATAATTCTTACATTTTTTCTGTAGACATGTTCACATGTTTCAAATTAAAATCAAACCTCTTACTGTATTTCCATTTTGTGATCATCATGTTGAAGTAGCAGTTGCAGTAACAGGAGCATGTGGGAGTTCTTTTCTAATTGATTGGTATTTTTTTCAGTGAAATAAGAAGACCATCAGTTGAGAGCGAAGCTGGGGTAAGACGTGAGGTAGTTTGCAGGAAGAAGGTATGAAACAGTGGTGGAGGAGAATAGGATTATGAACAAAATAAGGACTTCCGGTGTTACTTCTAGGCAGCATGGAGGGTCCACTTGAGGTCTTTGATGTGAGAACAGTTCATTGTTGGTCCCAGCCACATGCAGTTTCAGGAGTATACGCACAGACTAGGTGGAGATTTGGAGTCAAACGGGGTTGAGGCTTTATAGTGGAGTATGATGAATCAAGAAGTGTAAGAGAGTTCTGGTGTATTCAAGGGAATGCTTACAATAATTGGTTCTTAAATTAAGCTGAATAAGGAGGAAAGCAAGAACCTGGGAAGAAAGAGGAGCAGCAAAGATGGGATATCAGGATATATCAGGAAATGCCAGAACTGCACTTCTGTACTTTTCCCTTCATTGTTGCCTTTGCTGCCTGGAAAGATCTAATTCTAGATTTAATTTAGTAACAAGAGAAACGGTACCAGCTATTAAGTATTTAGAGCTTCTAACAATACCTTTAACCTGGAAGAAATAATCACATTCAAGATTCTTAAATGTGTTGAGTAAGTTGGAAATAAGAATAGTATTATCCATTCCATTATCACATCATCTCTATAGTTACTATAAGTAGAAACATGAAAAAAGACGGTACTCAAAATAATTTTGCCTAATACAAATCACACCATTTTCACAATATGTTCATTTGTAATTTTATCTCAAGTAAATAGCGTATCTAATCTATCTCCATTCTTAGTATCTCAAGTATTTATACACAGAAAGCATTAAATAACTATATTTTCAATCTTCTACCTGATGGCCTATGTTCATGGAACAAAGTCCTAGTTTTGGTGGAATGGCTAGGAGTGTGTGTGTGTGTGTGTGTGTGTGTGTGTGTGAAGCAGACAAGTTGAAGATGGCAGCTTTCCCTTTTTAACGCTGGCTAGAATGCCCTTCATTTTCTAATTCTGAACACATTCTAAACTTTTTGGATACCTCCAAAATTATATAGGTGATGGTTTAGAATCATGGATTTAAATGCATCACTTTGCAGAAATAGATTTGCCTAAACTATTACTTTCTCTGAGCAATTAAATATATTTCTTATATTATTTTTGAGTCAAGTTGAGGTTTCCCTTAGGTGTCATTTTCCCCCTTTAATGCTACTTAATGCATTTATGGAAAATGCCTTAAACGTTTGGTGTAGGCATGAGCCATCCCTCTGGTTGTCAATTCCCTCCTCCACACCCAACATACAAGGTGTTATTACATTTTGCCCTCTTTGACATCCTGTGCCTTCTCCAAGAGTTAAAATCATTCATATCTGTGATTGTTTCCAATTTTGTAGAGCCTTCACTACCATGTGAAGTAGGTTAAATTTCATCAGACAAAACGTAAGTTTATGGTAATAAATGGTACCTTTATTTTTAAAAAACAAATTATCACTTAAGTATCTGCCTATAGAGATGGTTAAATTACTATATGTTCTGTAGACATGTTGACATGTTTCAAAGTAAAATCATACCAAAATATTATATTTCCATTTTATCATCACATTAAAGTGGCTTCATATTTGGAAATCAAATCATCAATACAGAACTCATCTCAAGACCACTGCACTTCAAGCACTCCAACTCTCCTATATTATTAACCAGCTTCAACTCTCTCCACTGTCAACATGTTTGGAAACAATTTCTCATATTCTCATCCTGCTCAAGTGACTGTAGAAGTGACTGCAGGGAACTGAAGTGTCAACTATAAAGAGGTAATCATGGAATGATGAAAATGTTCAGCCGCTATAGATAAGGTATAAAAGAAACTATCAAGCTGAAAGAATTTTTCAAGTTGAGAAAAGCAAAAGAGAAAGAAAAAGAAAAAAATGTGTTAACAAATGCTTTTGATGAATTATCCAATACGAATAGAATACACTCAGTATAGCAAGAGTTAAATATGAAAAAAAGTCTTGAAAACCTTGGTTATAGATTATTTCACCATCATTAAACAATTAAAAAAACAAGTTGGTCGTTGAAGCAATGAAATTAAAATCTTCCAGTGAGAGTTAATTATGCTATTATTGACCATTCTAAGAATCCACTCACAAAACTGCTATCTAATAATTGATTGATAAATAAGCATAAAATCTCACTATCACTCACTTCTTAAAAAGTGTTGGGATATTATGTTCAGGGTATTCTATATAAATATTCCTTTAAAGGGTCTATAAATTTTAGACAATGGGTCAAATTTGAATGTAGGCAATCTCCAAACAGTTTAAAAGAAAAAATGCAATGGTAAAGCATTGGGTTAGAAATGAGTTCAAACTTTGTACCCGAAAAACAAAAATGAGAACAACAAAACACAGTGGATTCAACAAAAGAAGAGCTTATTTTCCTTGAGTAATAGAAAATCTGGAGATAAGCAGTGGGTTCAGAAGTTTAGGAATGCCAGAAGTGAGGTCTCTGACTTTGTCGGTCTTTCCTTCACAGTTTCAAGATGGATGCTTAGTTCCAGCAACAGGATCATATACTAGGCAGGAGAAAGGAATAGAGGCAAAGGGCAGAAGGGCAAGTGTCTGCTGTATCTAACCTCCTTTCCTGGAAGTCTCATAGCACAACTTATGCTTATGTCTCATTGGCTGAAACTATGTTAAAGGCTCCCTACCTGAAATAAAAGCTGAGAAATCAGCCCTTCAGCCAGACACTTTGGCTCCACAAGCAAACTGGATTCACTCAGTAGGAAGAATGTGAACGTGGGTATTGAGCATGCATTTAAAAGTGATGATCAAGGACTAAAGACACCTGTATCCTGAAATGAGAATGTAGAAATAAGAATTCCCATGCCCTGTTACTAAGCAGCCCACTTCCTAATCTTATGTACAAAAGGCACGCACCAATAACGATCTAGGAGGTTATCGGAGAGCAGTACACTGGAAAACATTAATTAGAAACATGGGGAGGTGATATGAGAATCTGGAGAACTGATGTTTCAAAGGGTAGCGTTCTAAGCAAAGGTGATCAGTACAGTTGGATTTAGGATCCCTGAGGCCCTAAGACCTAGGGTAAAGAGTTCCTGCACATCCTGGCCCCGTATCAGCTGCTCAGTCTCATCTTCTAATTCCCATCTCAAAGCCTCCTCTGACAACAAATCATTTTTTTCCTTCTTTCCTAAACATTTTATGCTCTTTTTGGAGATTCATAAGGGCAAGGATTATCAGAAATGTATTTTACGTTCCATAAATTTCATATTTCTAAGAACACAGTAGGCTACAAATAATCACTAATGGATAGATGTACATTAATTAAGGAATCATGAAATACTGTTCATCGTTATGATTCTAATTTGATATACCTCTGTCTGGATCATTGCGTGTGTGGGTCAAAATTTGGCAAACTTTTTATCTAAAGAGCCATGGAGTAAATATTTCAGACTTTGTGAGCAAAATAATGCCTCGTCAAATACTTTTCTTAGTTAGTTTGTTTGATTTTTACAAACTTTAAAAATGTAAAACCCATTCTTAGGACACCAACCATATGAAAACAGGCTGCAGGCCAAATCCCACAGGCAGTAGTGTCCTGACCCATGGGTAGGTTGTTGCTGAGCAGTATATATCCTATGGAAGAGTGGAGCACGTTATTTTGGGCACTATCTTGTGCTTTCTCTCACATTGCTCCCTCTGTTTGGATGCTCCCCTCCTGCCTTCTGCCTCGTGTACATCTTCTCATTTTTCACGAGTGTTATTATCTCAATTGTCTGTCCTGATTCTTTGTTTTTCTTCCTCCTGTAACTAACCTGTGTCCCCTTTACAGCTATACTGTGCTCTGTACATTTCTCTTAAAAACCTGAAATGCCATTTTATTACACTGAAATAAAATTCCTGAGAATGAGCAGCATCTCATTCATTTTCGCATCCCTGGTGTCAAATAAAGAGCTTACCAGATAATACATGTTCACTAGTTGTTTGTTAAGGAAAGGAAGGAAGGAACAGAGGGAGAAAGAAAGAAAAGAATGAAAAAAACTCCATAAAGGCAATGAGGAAGTTACTTTTTTACACAGGAAGGAGTGTGTCAAAACTTCTGGACATCATTGGAAAGCAATAATTTCTAAGAGTCAAGAGTTCACATATACGTGGATCAACTCTTTTTTATTTTTCCATTTATTTCTTTAAAATAAAAGTTCATCATCCATGCTCTTTTTTTCCTGGACTGTTTGGTAAGATACTAGTCTCTTTTAATCACTAAAAATTAGTGGCCACATTCAGTATTGAACCATGGATAGATGGGGGAATGTAGAACAAATCAGAATGTCTTGGATCTGTTCCTAACTTGCATATTACATAACTTTGAGAACGTCATTTGGTGGTTTGATCATCATCACCAACCTCTTATTTCAAAAGAAATGATCATATACTTCTTGAAGAAATATCGTGAAAATGATGCTATCCATGATGATGATGATGAAGATGATGATGATTCATGATGATGACGATGGTGACAAACACTTTTTGAAAGGCTTATGGCCCACGCATTTCACTAAGCATTATACATACACAAACATGTACACACATTATCTAATCCTCATAAAAATGTATGTAGTAGGAACTACTTTCACACCCATTTTACACATTTGAAAATTAAAGCCCAGGAATTTTAAGTCATTTGCTAAGGTCACCCATCTAGTAATTGGCGAAGACAGAATTTGAACCAAGATAGGTGTGAAGCCAAACACATGAGCTTAAATAGTACACTGAGCAATTAGGTAATGGCATTCATAGGGTAAGCTCATGTCACAAAAGACATGTATAAAAATAGTTTTGTTTCCTTCAGAGGGACATGACTTTTTCTTTTGCATTTTGTACACAGTTTATTGTTCTGTGTAAAATAAACAAAACTTAATATTTAGAGGAAATATTTGTTTGCTTTAAAGTGAGTAAATTAAATATTAACAACCACTTCAAGCAGTTATCAGCTTATCTCCTAGGGAGAAATCTCTCTGGCAATTGTTTCACGTATCAGCTCTTAAAAAGAATTAGAGCTCCTCTAGTTAATCTTAAAGTTTATTTAAATGCGTAAAAACAATAAAGCAGAAGGAACGACTTTCAAGGCTTTACACTTACCAAAAATAATGATAACAAAGTATCCAGAAAAGACTGATGCAAGTCTTGATAGATTCATACTAATACATTTTGAGTGATAGAAATAGTTAATTTCCTCCAATTATTGCTGCCCAATACCAAAGTACATTTTGTAGGTGGCATTTATTCAAGTTAAATATGTTCAAAAATAAAACAGTTGCTTGATAGAAAGAAGGTGCTGCAGCTACAATAGGAATTTAGGGGAGTGAGGGTGTCTGATGTTGCCCTCTGATAAGAAAATAAAGTAGATAAATATGTATTGTAGAGATTTTCTGTCTAGGGGAAATTCTTTCATCTACATGATACAACACATGACAAGAAAGCCATTTTTTCTCTAAATCCATTGCTGAGCCATATGAATATTAATAGCTAATGAAATATCAATTCTAATTTGCAGGCAAAATGTTCCTGCTATTTTTCATGTTGTACGTTTGGTGAAAACAGGATTTGATGAGAACCTTAGAGACTGCTTGCATGAGCTAGCTAAGATTTTTATTAGACAATATCATCCTACTTGTAAAAAGTGTAAAAAGCCTATCTACTGTCAATAGGTAGCTGAAAGAGAAATCAAAATATTTTCCCTTATTCTGCAATATACTGATCATCATGCTATGTGTATGCTTGAATTTTCCATAGTAATCTTCTAAGCTTTATACAATAACATCTACTTCTCTCAATACAGAAAGGTCTGCGTTCTTCAACAATTATTCAACTATGCAGAGGTCAATTATATATTGCCTTAATTACCTGGAATACGGTTAAAAAGAAACGCCATTAGGAAAACAGGGCACACAAGTTTGTTCATTTTGTCTTGGGGAGACATTGTCTGATTCTCCCAGAGATCATTAGCTCTTGCCTCGGGTGTTGTATGGTACAATTGAAAGAGCACTGGATTAGGAGCCGCGAAGTATGGGTTCTCTGTGTGACCATGCACAAGTCACTTACACATGACCTCAGTGTTCTCATTTGTGAAAGTGAGAGCTTTCACTGTCACTTTAGAAACAAGCCTAAGAAGCCTGGTGTATCTGCTTTCCAAGCTCAGGGCAACTCAGATTCATAGACTCTTAGAGATATCATGGACCTCAAAGGTCATCTAACTTGACCACTTCATTGTAGTGAAATGGGATTCTAGTTGCTAGACCCAGACAACATGACAATGGCCAGAAAAGAAAACTATCAGTCTTACAAACCATAGACCAGAAAACTAGAAAAAGTAGATGCAAGAGTTCAAAAATTCTGAGAACCTAGTTTAGGAGCAAATAGTCCACATAATCTCAGCAGACTCTGAGAGCACAGCAAGAGCACAGTGCAGTAAAATCATTTGCATTAACAATGAAAATCTTTAGCCCTCGTGAAAAAGGTGGCATGATGATTAGCACACATTTATTAATTTATAAGCAGTAAATTATATGTTTTAGAAAGTTACTTGCTGAAATGGGTAAAACAATAAATCACCCAAATTCTAAATCTTTTCAGTGATAAATGGATAATTCACTCATTGCAATACAATATCCATGTTGCTACAGCATATATTAAAGGTTAATCTCTAGGTGTGCCATTTTGACTGTCCTGAATAAAAAGCACAAGGGTGTTAACAGGAAGGTACAAAGGACTGTGATAGACAATACTGCCATAGAAAAGCAATATGGTGATGGATAAGTTGGGTCTGTGAATCATACTTTTGAACAATATATGAGAAATATATGCATATTTAACATAAAGGGCAAAAATAAACAGACATAATGATGAATATATATCTCTACTGATCACATGGATATATGGAAATAATTTTAATCTCTTATAAAATGCCATCTACAAATAAATGTTCTATATTCAGTAACAAAATCGTTTAAGTGCTCACACAAATGAGCTTCAAGTTTGCTAGCTGGTGTTCTATAATCTTCCCACTGTGATTTCATTATTTTCTCCCTTTCTAAGACCATTTTAACCATCATAGGTTTCCAATAAGTAGAATTAAATGTATTCAAGATCATACGAATATTCCATTTACTAACATTTAGCAAATTTTCACTGCTCTGTCTTCCAAGGAAATGCCATTAATATTTTATTTTATTATTTAATGCTGTTTCAAACTTAAAAATACTTTCTGCCTACCCTGCTTTAGGATTTAAAATACTGATACAAAAACAACAGACACAACAGATTAAACAAATAAATTATTTCCAAAACCACAGTGCGTTTTAATTTGAAAGCCCAGTCTAGAAATTCTAGTGTATCAGGGGAAATTACCTGCAAGTGTGGCTGCATTTCTATTGCAGGGCTTAAGTGTATAAGTAGGATGGTAACTCTGGTATGGAGAAAGAATCAAGATAATGGATTACAAAGACTGAAGTACATAAAAAATGAGGCAAAGTAAAAGTGATTCCATCCTTAGGGAGCAAGGCAAGGGGAAATGGAAGATAAGACTAGAACATAAGTAATTTACTTTTAGGCGGAAGAGACAAAGGCAATACTTTCTCCCTGCTCCTTTGCTCCTTTTCAGTACTGGCAAGGGTCACTTTTCACTTGACCCAAGATGATGTCATGAAAATATTCTTGAACCCATGCCTTTATAATTTGTTCTTAAGGACATATATACGGTGTGAGGAATGGGGCGTAGGAAAACGCTCCTCCAAGTTCAAGAATCCCATAGCTTGGATGGAATTAGGTCAGCAGTGAGTTGTAGGAAAAGCTGGGGAACCTTGGGGTCAAGAACAGTCACCAAAGCTGGAGGAGGAGCACCACACAAGGACAGCAACAGTGGAGATCAAAGGTCGTCATCAGAGCTGAATGGAAGGAGCACAGTGGAGACTTTCAAGAACCAACCACGAAAAAATCAGATGGGAGCACACAGCACATGAGACAAGTGTTCAGATGCTAGGGCCCTTTTAGGACAGTTTGGAGGGCTTTGAGACAAAATGTGATGGGATCTGAATTACATATTAACCAGATCACTGCACTGCTTTGATGAGAAAGATTCAAGAGGGCCAGGAGTGGGACTGGAGACCAGTGAGGAGGCTATTGCCATAGATTAGTCAAGATATGATGGTAGAATTCAGACTTCTGGAATGGTGCTGTGAGGAGCTCTGTGGACCCTCTCCCAACAAAACAACCATAACTGGTAGAAATTATTTTAAAAAAAGGAAGAAAACAACCATTTAAAATCTCTGAAAAATAAACTAAGATATACAGTAAATGAAGAATCATGTATTCCAGAAAATCTACTAAAGTTGGTAAGAACAGTGAAAGTGTGTGCCATTTGAGCCATGACTTGCACCCTTCCCCACTTGCCCTGGGTTAGAGTAACAAAATTCCTACCCTAGGTGGGTGCCACCAAGAACACAGGGGTTCCTCTCTCCCTAGCTTCCGGTCAAATCTATGATTCTCCCTGGGAATGACAGGCCATCAGTATTTCTCATGCCCCGAGCTCTGTGCACAGGAGCTCTATTCTAGGAAAAAGCAGATGAAAGATCTGGAGCTCTACTCCTCTAGGTAGCCCCACTAGTAGAACAGAGGCTGTATCCCAGATGCAGGAGACCAAGAACACTGGAACCATAATTTATCCTTGCTCCAGCTCAGTTGTAGAGTGGTGATTCTTAGCTAGGAGAGGTGAGCTAAGACCAGAGGCTACCACCCCAACCCTGCACCATGCTCATAAATCTGGGTGTCCCTTTGAGAGAAGAAGCCATTGTCCCCACCCCTAGCTCTAGGGTAGTACTGCAGAGATTTTATCCAGGGGGAGACGTAGGTCATAAATAGAGAGAGCTCCTAAATTCTCTCCAAGGGAAGTGACTTTACTTGGGACAAAGTGTAGAAAAGTTCAAGCCTAAAGTCACTCTTGAAAACAATGGAGATTTTGATGGTAAGCAATTTAGAGGAGGCTGTTGTTATTTTAATTAATATTAATGACAAGCTAATAGTAGACCAAACAGAAGTTTACTAGAGAGAATCAGGGAAAGAAATAGGTAAGAAGAACGCTTGTGGGGGTCAGCAAAAGCCTCATAGACTGACCTCAAAGTCTACTTCTGCAAAAAGGACCACATTTTACTGGTTCAGACTATGGTGCAGTGATAATAATGTACTTTAGGGCATTATCAAAAAATAATTGAGCGTGCTGCTAGCAATTAGTGGATGTTCAATTGGTAAAATCAGGAATTAAGAAGGAGACATTACTGACTTTAGCAAAATAAAAAGAGCCATGAGGAATACTATGAACACTCCATACCAAAAACTTAGATAAATTAGATGAAATGGATAAACTCCTAGGAACACACAAAGTACTGAAACTGATTCAAGTGGAAACGGAAAATCTGAATAGACTTACAACAAGTAAAGAGATTGACTTAATAATTTAAAGACTTCCCATATGGAAAAGCCAGGGCCAGGTGGCTTCACCGGTGAGTTCTGCCAAACATGTGAAGAAGAATTAATATATATCATTCACAGATTCTTCCAAAAAAATAGAAGAGAACACTTCCCAGCTAATTCTATGAGGCTAGTATTATCCTTACACCAAAACCAGAAAAAGATATTATAATAAAAAACTACAAACAAATATCTCTGTGAATATAGATGCAAAATCCTCAAAAAGGTACTAGCAATTAAATTCAGCAACATATAAAAAGCATTGTACACCATGACCAAGTGAGATTTATTACAAGAATGTGAGGTTGGTTTAACATCTAAAAACTGACTAGTATAATATATGGTATCCATAAAATAAAGGGAAAAACATAATCAACTGAATAGATACCTAAAAAGCATGTGAAAAATCCAACCACCTCTCATGATAAAAATACTCATGAACAAAATATCTAGAAACACATTTAACAACAAAAGTGCAAAACATAGACTCTGAAAATTATAAAATATTGTTTAAAAGTTAAGGAAGACCTAAACAAATGGGAACACACCTGTGTACATAGATCAGAAGACTTAATATTGTTACGATGGCAATATTTCCCAAACTGATCTGTGGATTCAATGCTATCCTATCAGAATCCCAGCCAGCCATTGTGTGGAAATTGGTAAGCTGATCTTAAAATTCATATGGAAATGCAAAAGACCCAGAATAGCCAAAACAATTTTAAAGAAGAAGAAAAGAATTGGAGGACTCACAATTCCCAATATCGAAACTTACTATGAAGACATAGTAATCAAGATGCTGAGGTCTAACATAAGGACAGGCATACAGATGAATGCAACACAACTGGGAGTCTAAAAACACATCCTTACATTTAAAGTCAATTTATTTTTGACAGATGTATGAAGACAATTCAGTGGGGGAAAGAATAGTCTTTTCAACAAATAGCTGGTACAACCAGATATACACATGTGAAAGCATAAAGTAGTGCTTCTTTCTTGTGCCACATAAAAAATTAACTCTAAATGCATTATAGACCTATGTGGAAGAGTACGTACTGTAAAACTTACAAATGAATACAGAAGTACATTTTTATGACCTTGAGTTAGGCAAAGCCTTTTTATGTTTGACACCAAAAGCACAAGAGACAGAAAATAAATGATAAATTGCGCCTCCTCAAAATTAAAAATTTCCATGCTTCACAACATAGGTGCCCATCGAGGGATGAATGGATAAAGATGTGGTATATATACACAACAGAATACTACTCAGCCATAAGACATGATGAAATTAGGACGTTTGTGACAACATGGATGGACCTTCAGGGGATTATGCTAAGTGAGATAAATCAGAGGAAGAAAGTCAAATATCGTATGATCTCACTCATAAGTAGAAGATAAAAACAACGACAAGCAAACACATAGCAAGAGAGATTGGATTGGTGGTTACCAGAGCGGAAGGGGGGAGGGAGGAGGGCAAAAAGGGGTGATTAGGCACACGTGTGTGGTGAAGGATTATAATTAGTCTTTGGGTGGGGAACATGATGTAATCTACACTGAATTTAAAATATATTATGATGCACATCTGAAAGTTATATAATCTTATAATTTAATGTTACTGCTATAAAAACAAAAATTAAAATTAAATAAATAAAACGGAAAAAAAATGAAAACAATGGAAAAAAAAAGTTTCCATGCTTCAAATGACACTTCAGAAAATGAAGACAACCCACGTAATAGGAGAGATTATCTGTAAATCATAGATCTCACAAAATACTTGTATAAGCAATGTAGAAGGAATGCTTGCAAGTAAATAATAAAAAGACCACTAATTCAATTAAAAATGGGTAAAGAATCTTAATAGACATTTCTCCACTGAAGATATATGAATGGCTGATAATCATAAGAAAAGATGCTCAATGTTATTAGCCATTGGGGAAATGCAAGTCACAGCCATAATAAGATGCCACTTCACACCCACTAGGATGGCTATATTAAAAAAAAATAAACAGTAACAGGACTGGCAAGGATTTGGAGTAACTGAAATCCTCAAGCATTGTCTGTGGGAATGTAAAATGGTGCAAGCTCTTTAGAAAGAGTCTAATAGTTTTTCAAAATGTTAAACACAGAGATAGCATATGACCCAACCATTCCACTCCTGGGTAGATACTAAAGATAAATGAAAACTTATGTCCGCACAAAAACTTGTACATGAATGTTCATAGGAGCATTATAAATAATAGCCAAAAAGTGTAAACATGTCTATTAACTGAGGAATGGATAAATAAAATACAATGTAAACATACAATGGAATATTATTTAGCAATAAAAAGGAATGAAGTACTGATCTGTGCCACAACATGTGAACCTTAAAAACACTATGCTAAGTAAAAAAAAAAAACTAATCATAAAAGATACTGTATGATTGCATGTATATGAAATGTTCAGAATAGGCAAATCTATAGAGCTAGAAAGTAAATTAGTAAGTTCTTAAGGTTGGGGGAGTTGGGAGAGAGAAAGAGTGACTACTGATGGGTACAGGCTTTCTATCTGAGGTGATAAAAATGTTCTGAAGTTGATCATGGTGAACTTTGCACAAATCTGTGAATACACTGAAAACCCTTGAAGTTTACGCTTTACATCAGTGAATTGTATGATATGTTAATACCAATATCAATGAAGCTGATAAAAAAAAGATACAATGGTAACTGAGACTAAGTATATAGTAGAGGTGGTGAGAATTCATCAGTTCTAAATATATTTTCAAGTGGAAGCAATGGATTGAATAAGAGAAAGAGAAGTGTCAGATGAATCCAATATCTTTGGATTGGAATGATGTAATTGGCCTTAAACTTTAGGATAGAGATTGAGTTCAATGTTCAAAGTTCATATGCAAATATTTTTTAAATTAGTGAAGGAATACATGTGAGTTCTATTGTACAGGATTCTCTATACTTCTTACTTCTGGTTGGATATGAATGTAGCTTCCATAACGACATCCAAGGATTTCCTCTTCCTGTGTTCACTCCCTTCTTTTATTCCCCTCCCTTTGAGTTTGCCCTAGACCTACTGACTGACTTCTAATGAATAGTAAATGGTAAAAATGATGGGATATCACTCCTGAGATTAGGTTATAAAAGACTCTGAATTTCTCTCTCTCTCTCTTTTTCTCCTTTCCTTCTTCCCTCTGTCCTTCTCCTCAGCTCTCATGAAGCCAACTGCCATGTTGCAAGTTGCCCTGTGGAGTGGCCCACATGGCGAGGAAGTGAGGCCAGATGGGCACAACATCTGAACAGGAACTGAGGTCAGCAATCCAACAACTGGTGAGGAACTGAATCTTCTCAACAACCACGGGAGTGAGCTTGTGAGCTGGTCTACCCTCCAGGTGAGTCTTGACTGCCGCCTCAACTGACATCTTGATTGAAATCTTGTGAGAGACCCTGAACCACAGGATCCAATTAAGTCATACTCAAGTTTTTCATCTACATAGACTGTTAGATATTAATGTAAGTCAGTAAATTTTGGGTTAATCTGTTATGAAGGAGTACATAATGAATGCACTCAGTTACTGAAGTTATTTACATAGATATTTGTACTACATAGGTGTGTATTCCACAGGATCCCTCAAGAACTCATGCGATTGCCAAATATGTTTCAAACTTTTCTGTGCTAGGATGTTTTGTTTCTTTATATTTTATTTCAATTCTTCCTGCTCATGTAAGTGTCTACTCTGCTGAATGTACAGACAGCCCTATCTATTACTGAACCTTCAAAAGACATTATTCGCTCCATAGCAAACTTTCATTAAATCAGTATTTAGTCAAAATTGTACTTTTGACTTCACCAAACTTCCTATCTTTGAAATAGCCTATTAGTTGTAAGTATCAGGGTTTCTTGACCTCTCGTATCGTCCAGCACAAGGCTGTATACTGCACGGCTTAGTAAGGAGGTCGGCAGAGTAGCTATTGGAAGGCAGCTCACTCTCAGTTCTATTTCATTGTGCCATCAATCCCACTCTCATACTCCCTTTATTTTTTAATTAAAACTTCTACATAGCTGATTTACTGCGCAGGCCATTATGACACTTAAAGATTTTCCGTAGTTGCTCTTTTGATGAATTTGGGTTTATATGAAAGCAATTTAAATGTCAGCATTTTTCATATCGGAATATTGTGTCTAATTACGAAAAAAGTTACATAGAGTTAATAAATATGTGTAGCATTTTAAAAGCAAAATTTAAAAACTTATGCCTTTATTTCAAGAATCCTTCACTTATTTACTCATGAATAAGATATGCAACTGTTCCCATGAAATGTCAAGAAAAATCCACATCATTATTGAAAAGTTAGCATTGAAGACAAAAAGTGACCTTTTTTCCTCCGGGGTATTTTATGGTCTACTGCTATGAGTGATCTGAAAGGCCCCACTCATTTAGAAATTTTAATGAATCTACACAAAACTTAAAACAACAAAACACCATTTCTTAATTTCTTTTTTCCCTCACAAGTCTATTGTGAAGTAAAAATAAATAATTTAAGTTTATGCTATAGGCACCCTTCTCTCTGGGTTTGAACAAGAGATGTGGATAAGGCAGGAGCAATTTTTGGTAGCTTTTTCATCAAGCACATTAATGTTAGCCAATGTTTCTCATTCTCTTTAGCCTTTGTTAGTCTATTGTCTAAAGTGTTGCGTCTATTTAGTGACATGCTCAAGGAACTGAATGGCAGCAAAAATGTGTGATTTATTAAAAGAGTCAAAAATATTTTTGCTACTGCCATGTAAATGTAGTATCTTGTAATTAACATATCTTGGTTGACTACACTTATCACTCAACTAACACCCTCTATACAAACATACACACGCATGCACACACGTGGCATACATGTTCATGGATTTAGCACACATATACATATATATGCACACATAAACACACTCATATTGCATACACACGTGCTCATGGATTAAGCATCTACACACACGCACGTACAATCACACTGCATACATAAGTGTGCAGGAATTAAGAAATGACAATGCTTTACCATAAAAAAGTTTCTTTCTAATTAACGTTTCATCTAACTAATGTGTTTCATCTAACATGATGAAACATAAAGAAACAGTCTTGCAATGTGTTTCTCTCTTGATTTTTAGACATATTACAACAGAAAATGAACTCTATCCAGAGAGAATTCAGAGAAATTCTACAAATAAAATCCTTTTGATTGATTAACTGCTTTTGAAATATTAACATGAAGCTATCAATATGTCATTTGAATCATTTTTATAAATGTTGTAAGAACAACTGCGCTTTTTACTAATAATTGCACCGCCAGCCAAGGTCACATCAAGGAATAGCGAGAAATGTCAGGATGGAATAAAAAAGGAAATTTAAACACTTTTGATTTCTTTCAGTATAAATTGCTCATTTAGTCTGAAAATCTTTTTCCATAATTGCTTCAATTGCAGCTAGATAAGTATTTCAAGATGTTCATTCCAAATTTGTGGGCTGATGCTGTCCACGATCACAGAATTTTAGAATTGGAATTGATCAACGGATTGTCTAGTCCAGCGCCTTTGGTTGGCAGATGAGCTGATGTAAATTAATTATCTAAATACTTTGTAGTTTAGAAAATGAAAAAGGGAATCATTACCATTTCAGGGGAGGAAACCGAGGTATGAAGACATTAAATGAGTTGCCAACTGTATTAGAACTTGTAACTAGCAGTCAGGAGTAAAACGTAGCCTGCCAATATCTCATTTAGTGCTTTTCACTGTCCTATCCCATCCTGATACTGGTGATAGTTGTGAAGTGTCATCTGGATATGGAAAAGTAATAATTCAGTAAGAAAGAAATATATTTCCTGGTTGTCTGGACAACACACATATTGTCACCCTATGTTTACAGTTAAAAGTGGGGTTTTGAATGTCACTGCTTGAAGAGCCCTGAGAAGTTTTATTTTTTAATTTTTCATTTTTTTTTCTGTTTTGGTGAGGAAGATTGACCCTAAGCTAACACCTGTTACCAATCCTCTTCTTTTTGCTTTAGGAAGATTGAACCTGAGCCAATCTTCTTCTATTTTGTACGAGGGTCGCTGCCACAGTATGGCTTTCGTGAGTGGTGTAGGTCCACACCTGGGATCCAAATGTGAGAAGCCTGGGCCCCTGGAGCAGAGGGTGCTCAGCTTAACTACTACACCACCAGGCCAGCACCCCTGAGAAGTTTCATTGACGTGAACACCAGAAGGAAAAAGACAATGTCATTTCAGTATGTGTGTTTAATGGGCTTCATTTCAATTGTAATACTTTGATTATGCAACATATAATAAGCTTTTATTTTCCAAAATTTATTTATAGACTTCAGTGTAGCTTCTAGCCACACTTTATAAACAAATGTAATTGTTCTGAATGGGTTCTAAATAGCTTTCAACATTTCATTACAAAGCAATTACATCTGAGTCTTTCCCAGGGCTCTCGGCATGGCTTTTAAAAAAGAAATTACACAAACAGGTGAAATCAACCATTATGAAATATAACCTACATGCCAAAAAGCAAGCCTTCGGAGTGGGAGTGAGGTGAGGGAGGTTTAAGCCAATGATAAACGCAGTCTATTTTCAGGGTAACTGCACAGAAAGAAGTCAGTATGCTGACTCAAGGTAAGTTTATTTTTTGAAAAGGGAATATTTACTTAATTTTACAATGCTGTGAAGTAGTAAAAAATTTATTAGATATCCCCTAAAAATAAAGTGAAGATCAACCTTTTGTAAATCTATATTTAAAAAAAAATCTGACTTTTGTAAAGCAAGACCTAACTGCTTCCTTGTCTGCATTTAGAGAGGTCATAATTGTTGATGAACACATATGGAGTGCTTACTGTATGCCAGGCACTGCTCTAAGCATGTTATACGTATCCTCAAAACAATCCTATGACGTATTGGTTACTCTAATGATTCAATTCATTCATCCACTTATTCATCCCTGCAACAAATGCCTTTCGAGAGGGTAATTATAATGCGCCAGGAATACGATGGAGAAAACACTATTTTTCCTTTTCATAAATACAAGAATAAGCCTTCCATAAAACAGGAGATGGTAACTTTCTGACAATGGCCTACTTTTTGAAATACATTCTATGTCACATCATGACCCAATTCATATACACACACATGTGGGAAAGAAAATAACACAAAGCAATATGCACTCAATAATGTGATATACTCTGATATTTTCTGTTCTATTCTATTTCTATTGGATTCAACCCAATAAATTGATTTTACAATCCACTAATAGATCACAACTCTTGGTTTGAAAAATACTGCAATCAAACGTGCTCACCAGTGCAAATTCTTTGTTGAGAATCATCTGCTCCACCAAAGATGACTCATTATGGAAGAGGTGGGGCTGCATGTGGCTCCACATGTGAGGGAACCACCAGAACTCATCCACAGACCGGAGCAAAAGGTCATCTCCTTCATCTTCCTCTTCAGTCCCTGTAAAACATACAGTTAAAAATGGCTTAAGTGAAAATTTTGTATTAGCTTAAAGGTTATGTTTGTCAGATTTTTGTTATCCTTCTTATTACTGATACATAAATCCAATTTTGTGTTGCTTTAATAAAAAAAAATAGCCTAGACCATAGTCTAAATCACATCAGAGGCAGTGGGGTTGGAGATTGGGATGGGGTGGGGTAGGTGTGCTGGTCTCAAATAGTTGTTCAATTTAGAATTTAGGGGTATTTTATCACTGACGTTGTTTCGAAATGCCAGCATATGGTGGTAATAAAAAAATAGAGCTAGTTTTAGATGGTTTATTTTTGTTTGAAAATCAATAATTCTCTCCTTATTGCATGCATAGGGGAAATCTGATCAGAGATAATTATTACTTTTACTCTTAAAAATATTCTTACATATAAATCTATAATTAACCTTAAAATTTAACTAAGTTTAATTTTTTTCTGATTATAAAAATAGTATATGCTTATTGAAGAAATATGGAAAGCACAGACAAGTGATATATAAAGTTCAAAACAGAAACAAAGCAAAACAAACACTATCTTCCAGAACCAACTGGTGCAGACATTTTGATGTCTTTCCTTAAATCTTTGTCTACTTATTTTTTCAAAAACTGAACTCTTATTGTCTAAATAATTTTTTTGCCTTACGTTTTTAACTTAACGTTATAAACGTAAACATTTCTCACTTTAACACAAATATTTCATAAAATTTAAACAATGAATCTATTAACACAATAAAAACTTGACATGAGAATTTAAAACTAATATTAATTTCTCATCCTCCATTAGGAAAATTTGTTAAGAATAGAAAAAACCATTTGTCACGCCACAAGTGAGAAAAAAAAGAAAAACAACAACAACAATTTACTTCTAAGGAAACTTACTATGTCGCAGCCATCCTAGAATATTTTCACTGTACAAAATCATAGTTTTTATATAATTGTACAATATTCAGTCCAATTTAAAAGTGTCCTGAATCAATAATATAAGAACTGATTACTATTTGGTCTCTAGATACTTGACTAAATAAGTAAAGTAAAATAAATCTTGGCTTATAGTGTGAGGTGTATTTATTTCGCTTATTTTTTCAAGAGAGAGTATGTTTTATAGATGGCTGCTTGATTTTATATTCTTTACTTAAATTAACCAAATAAATATTAAAGGTCTTTTTTTTAAGAGTCTTCTCCAAATACTCCACTTGTGTGTCCTATGGTAAAGATTCCATTGATCACGCAGTAGTGCCATGAAATATTTAAAGCATGGATTTGGTGTTAATTGATACCTGGATTAGAGTCCCTACTTCTGCCATTTACTTGATTATGTGATCTTGGACAAGTTGACTTCTCTAAGACTCAGTTTCCTAATGTGAAACGGGGGATATAAATACCCATCTCCTAGTCTCTTTGTGAAGAATCAATGAGATCAATTTATTAAAGCACTTAATATTGCGACTTGCAGATCATAAGCATTTCATAAATATTAGGACCACTTTCTTCTTAAAAATAATATCTATTGGTTTATAACTGTGGTGTTCTAAATTTACATATTTTCACACATTCCTAAAAATATTGCCTGCCTAGATTATTAATTTCTAAAGTCGGGGACTGGATCCCTCTCACTTGCAGTGTCTCACACCACTTCCCCAGAGCAGCAAATAAGTGATTAATTTAATTCAGTCTGTATTAATATAAAGTCAGTGAACTTTAGAAGCTTCATATGTCTGCTGGCGTGCATGCCAACTTTTGTTTGTATTTACATATGTACATTATTCCCGGAACACAGACCATAAACCATAGTCCTCAAAAGGTGTGAGGACCACCAAGTTTAATCAGAGTTTTGGCACTGTTACTACCATAACAGGTGATGCTACACAAAGAGTAAAGAAACAGAACTTTTAAAAATGACAAAGTCCTATGAATAAGATGAGCAGACAAAATTCTTAATTTTTGTTAATTTTAACTAAAATTGTTAGTACTACAGACTTATACTTCACCGACTTTGTTAATATATTAAGAATATCACATACTGAAATCCAAATGAAGGGAAGTTTATTACTTCCTCAGATGGAGTTCAAGCATGAAGTGTTGATGCTGTAGACCAAGTGTTTCTCCTGGCCGTAATTCAGCCAACTGAGGCATAGATTAGAAAGAGTTACTTTATGTCACATGCAGTGAATGAATTGATAGTCCGTTCCCCATTCTGTGTGCTTTGAATACAGAATGTTTGAGAAATGCTTCCATTCACTTTAAACTCCCCTGATTGTTATTGGAAGTGGCAGGAAGCACATAATGCATACTTGACCAGGAAGGAGGTCAATTATTCAATTTTAAGAAAATTTTGCAGACTACTGATACAAACAGGTACATGACTAATCATAAAATCTTAGTAATTCTTATACCAGAGAGTGTGTTAATTTATAAACACTCCTCACAAGGTTGAGAGGGATATTTAAAACTTTTTTTTCACTTCATGGATTAATTTCCCGTCAGCCTTTCTCTATTTTATACAGGTCATATAATTCAAAGCCACATAAGGCAAGCTCGTGACACTAGAAATAGCTTAATGAAAAATATCATACCAAGTCATGCTGAGGGACCAAAGCAGAATTTCAAACGTTTTCAAATCTGACTAAATGAAAATAATACATTTTTGACTCACCGTAAACATTTATTTTCCTATACGTAATTTATGCTTAAATTATATTGAGAATATAATTTGTAGTTCACATGCGACCACAGACCCTTAAAATGTCTGTGTTCAAATTGAGCTTTTCACTTCTAACTTGATCTAGATTCAAATCTATATCATTATTAATTAAAAATACGGTTTTTCTGTTCTCATTTAAAAGTTATGTCCTTTTACTTTTCCTGATTCCCAGAGAAGAGAAAGTCTTTTAATTTAGAAGTAAAATATTTTAGAGTTCATTTCTGTGTTGCCACTTTTGGAGGCTCTATTTCATGAGATAACAGTATGTTTCTAAAAGTACTTTATGATAAGAATAATTTTAGCAAGATCTGGCTATAGGTTAATTCCTCTAAGGCACAGTTCTAACATTAAAATAAGATATATTAAATTCCAATGTCTGCATTATCACTTTTGTACAAATGTCTGCCTTATATTTGCTCACTATGTATGAAATATTGTAATTCTTAAGTGGTAAGAAGATGTTTCTAATTTTCTTTATACACTGAACCTGGCACAGTTCCACATAGGTAGGTATAGAATAAACTAATTTTAAATATTATACTAAACAAAAGGAAATGTTTGGTGATGGAAATTGACTAAAAGCTACCTATAGTTCTAAAATTAGAAAATAGAGCCATGCGAATTGTTCACTGTTTACTTTTTTGACAATATTTGATTCTTATACAAAAATACTTTTAAAAGTGATGATGCACACTTACATAGCCCTTAGCACATGCTATGCACTGTTCTATATGAGAGTATTATTATTACTCTCATTTTGGAGATGTGGAAACCGAGGCACGAAAGATTAAGTAACCTGTGTTCACGTAGCTAGTGCAATATCAGAGCCTGGGTTCAAACAATGCGGTCTGTTTCCAGTGTCAAGTCTTTGAACCAATACTTTAGCCAGAAAAGCAAAACGAAACACAAAACAAACAAAAGAGAATGAATGTAATACTTTTTATTTTTAATTTCATATTTGAAAGTTAATAGATTTATATAAAGCTGTATTTTTTTGTAAAATGAAGTCTCATGGAAAAGACCAATATTTATCCAATTTGCAAATATTATCCATGAGGTAATTGATCAAGGCATATTTAATTGATCTTGAATTACAAAGAATGGCAATAATTGTCACCAGAAATCATATCCTACACAAAGATTTGCAGCCCTTCACTCCTAGAAGGCATCTTAACGTTGCAACGTCTCCAGTTTTCAGTTGAACTTTCATTGTGCAATTCCAATCCAGCTCTAAATATTTCCAGACTAAAATAGCCTACTCCTAACTCTATACTTTATTTTTTTTTTTCCTTTTAATCAGCAGCATGTCTTTCCTCTTTCAATTTGGCACCTGTGAGTGACTGACTTAGAGAAGGCTCAGTGACACGCCCTTTTTGGGTGAGATTTTTAGCATGAAGGGCAGAGAATGAACAGGAAAGAATACTTGGAAAATACAAATAAGTGAAGCAGCCTAAGAAAGGCAGAATCTATCATTATTACACTGGGCATGTGTGATTAAATGTCTTCAAAACAATGAGGGTCATCAATCAGCATCCTTATGCATTGGGAAATCAGATCATCCTCGAAGAGAATTGAGACAGTCACTGTGACAAGGCCATCTTCTCATGGTTACACATCACAGCCAAAGTGTAAAGAAAGCACTTCCCTGATGTGCGGTGGTTTTTCTATACAGTTAAACCTCTCCATAGGAATGTGACTCCATAGGGAAGAGACATGCCCTCTGGAGAGTGGGCAAGAACGTTTAACGTTGCTCTTGGAAGAGACCTTGATATCCCTGAGTGAATTAATAAGTACTCAATATAATATGATTGCACCCTGGAAAGACATTATGGATGCATCTTAATGATTCTACAGATAAAGTAACAAATCAATTGAAGTTTCATATTTATGTGAAAGAAATTAAACTTTTAGGACTTAGGAATTTATATACATATTACTTAATCTCTTAAGTGCACTATCACCACAGCACAACAGAATAGAGGGTTTCTTCTGTTATTTTTGTTAGGTTAGTACCAACAGAAAGAGGCAATAAGGTCCATTTAAGAGATAAAATTAAAATGTCTTTTTGGGGGTTATCTTACTCCAACAATTATCCCTGTGATGTTATCTACTGTGTTGTTCGTTTTCCAGTGGATGTGTACTGTGTACACGTTCAGGATTTTAAAAAGAAAATGGGAAGTGTTATAACCTGCTATCAACATTAACTTGGCAAATGTCTGGCAAGTTTAATAGGTCTGAATAGGAAAAATAAGTCAAAGCTGAGGCAGTTATCCAGATGTATTTCAGCCAAAAGAATGGCTTTACTTACACTATACAGCTATTTAAGACAAAATAGTATTGTTTGCGTGTGAACCCCAAATAATCCTATATTTTTTTCCCTGCATGAGTAGATACAGCCTTTAGAGTTATCTGCTTTATGACTTCATAGTCAGGGCTTCTTAGGCCTGAATTCATTTCTGGAGGGGGCTTTTGAAGATTTACAAAACCACGTCTATTTTCAAAATTGTAAGCTGGAATTGCTTTGGTTGTGCAGATATGATGACCCAAATCTCTTTCTGCAAAATGTCCTTTTAAAATATGCAGTCATTGGATTTATCAACTATTCTAAATACTAATTTTCCTTCTATTACTTTAAAAAGATTTACATGTCTCAAAGCAGGAGGGAAAAAGTATTAAAGAAAAGCCAGTAAGACATTGTTGCTTCAGTATTCTAATAAACCATGCTGAGCTTCTTAGGGTAAACATTAAAAAGCCTCTTTGGGCAAATGAACTACATTTATAATAATTAAAGACTACCTTTGCACAGGATATTTTTAATGAGCCAATAAACTGAATGCATGCATAAAGCATACTTTGAAATGTTTTCTCTAAGATACTATGAAATAACAACAGTGCAAAGTCCTAACCACAGCATTTGGGCTTCACCACAGATGCAGAAATAAGAGCAGACAGTAGCTATTGCCCAAATACAGGCTCCAACATACCATTTTGCACTATTTTTTGTCATTATTATAAGACAATCACTTTTATGCTCATAATTTTCTTTATACTAGTGCCAGACATTATAATGCTCATCTTCAGAAAAAAAGAGTCAAATTCTGGAGCTGAAGATGGGTAAAGAGGTGAGAAATATCAGAACATAGAGTCATGCGTGCACACTGATGACACTTTGAGAATTTGTTGAGAGGCAGAGACTAAACAGAAGGGCAGCTGTAGCTGCATGGAGATGGGAAGAAAGACAGGCCCGATGGTGATGGTTCTAATGCATGTTGGGCCAAATTATTGCAATAGTTTTAGGAAAAAATTTTGCAAGGGAAGGTAAATTAAGCAAAATGACCCTTAAATTCTATTAAATTTCTTTGAGGCTATAAAATTCCTGTCTCATCACCAGGAAATATCCAAAGGAAAATAATATGTACAAAAATGTCTGTCACCTCGACTATCCCACAATTTTAAAACATTGTCCTTTAGTGTTCTTATTATAGCGTCACTGTCATCATCATCAGCATCACTATACTTTTTACTTAGACTACGCTGAGTGACAGGATGTATAGTCATACTTAGGAGAATGGTCACAGTTTCTTTTTCTGAGTTGAAAAAGTCTATTCTCTTCGTCTTTTGCCCTTGATTCTAAAGTATTTGCCAAGGCAAACAAGCTCATTGATCTTTGGATCTGGCTACTCAGATAAAGCACCCAAGTTGTTCCCATAATCAGTCTGGATATTCTATTTCTCCTACTTATGAAACATTTAAAATCCTCTCTCCTATTTATATGTCGCTCCCTGAGAATACAAAGCTCCTTCTTACCTGTGTGGTAAAACTTCCCTGAAAATCCAAGGTTGAAGGTAAAATTTGCAACCTGAGTGCGCAGTAAATTTTGAGTCTCTAGTAATGCCTGAAATAAATAAGAAATTAACATGATTTTAGAAAAATAAATATGAAGCTTTGGGATGCCTCTTTTTCAAATGTGTATGCATGAGTGAAACAAAATAATATCTTTAGTTGCTTTTGGGTTTTTGATGAATACTGTTATGTGCTACCCATATTTCAGGTATTGTAATTGCAATTGTTATTATTTTTATTGACGATTACCAAATCATGAAGCAGTTAAGTCGTACGCACATTATAAATTGCTGAGAGACAATTCTCTAACCACACAGCACTGAAATCATTTTTCATTTCTGTGTGAGACATTTCTTGAATTTCAGATTATTATACTTCTTTTCCTTGGGGAAAATTTTTCAGAATCATTGGATGTAGACAAGTCCTGGATTTGTTGGTAAGGAATGGGAAGATAACTTTTGTTTGAGTTGCAATTTAGTATTTTATTTAACTGTGCTATCTCTCGTATCATTTTTTAAGCTTTACTTATTGAGTTTAAAGCTTAGGTTTTTATTTTACAAATTAAAGAGCAATGTATATTTTGCAGGGTGTTAATTGCAAATCTTGAGATATGAACGAGATACGGGTAAGTGGGAAAAAGCTAATTCCATAAAGAAATAGTCTCTAAATGTGGCAAAAATTTTCCTAATTTCTCAATTTGGAACTATTCTATGTTAATTTCTTCTTTGTAGACAGGATAAGAACACACTTATAATAATCTTGGAGTCAGACTTAGTCTTGTAAATTTTTCGCCAGTTCTTCCTCTGTTCTTATTACTATGTCAACATATGTAGCATAATTCAGAACTCTCATATCTTTGGTCCTTTTTAGTTTGTTTATTGATTCAGAATGCTTTTTTTTATGTTTTAATGAATTTTTAAAGAGGACTTATTTTGTTTTGATGGAAATGAGAAACTCATTTCAAATTAGAGATATTAATTAAGACTGATTTTTGGTTACTGCCACTCTGTCAAGGTGAATAAAGAGTCAGAGTTTTAGACAACATCTTTTGAGCATTACTCATGGTGGCTAAGCATTTTCAGAAATTTTGTGAACCTGACTATTCATTCTCCCAGAATTAAGAGGGCTCTCCTGAAAATTAGTTTAATTAAAGAAAAAAAGAGAAAAAATTTACCAAAGAACTAAAAGGTTTATGAGCTACATAGCTAGTGATTATCTAAGGTCACAGTTAAATAGGGTGTAATCCTGGCCAATTTTGTTTAAATAATATCAATAAAATAGAAAAAGGGAAAAAATAGATTTATTAGTTTGACTCAGTTATATAAAATATATTTTTAAAAAGTTCTCAAAAAGAGCAAACTAAATATTAAAAAGAGGGTGGAATTAAAAATAAAGTCTATTGAACTGGTTGAGCTTATTGGTAAATACTGCGAAATGTAGCCTTAAAATGAAAACATCATGCACCATTTTCTCTTCGTGAGTTCCTTTTTCTTGTTTCCTCGTTCTATGCAATGCACAATCCCTGAGCCTCCGTATCTTGAAAGAGTGTTTTAAAAAATTTCTCCCTTCCCTTGTTCTCCTCACCACTCCAACCCCATGCACTCAATTTTCTACCTCAGTTCTTGAAGTCATTATTCTGCATTTATTTATCCACCATCCATTCTTAAATTCAGTAAATATTTATTGTAGACGGATAGAGTGTTGGGTTTAACATGCGTAGCCCCTGTAACTTTGGACCTTATTGCCTAGAGAGGGAGAGAGATGTTAAATAGACAGCCACACAAATGTATAATTACAACTTGTGATAACTGCTACAAAAGAAATCCAGAGCATGTTGTGATAGATGTAATAAGAGACTTTAATTTAGACACACATTTGATGTTATCTTAGGGCCAATCTACTAAAGATCAGACAATCTACTTTTCCCCCAATCAACTTGCCACCACTATAGGCAGGCCCTCGTTGTACTTTACTTGGGCTTTTAAAGCACCGTAGTCAGCTGCTAATGGTGTTCCCACCTTACGTTTCCAGCTTCCTCTACTCTACCTTCCACTCTGCAGTGGGGCTAACATCCCTAAGGCCATAAACGCACTTCACCCTTGGGGTCAGTGAGGCCATTCACTTCATGACTCAGCTTTCCTGCTCATTTCACTTCTCTAATCCTTTTCCTTATCTGTGAAATGGGATAATACTTGACACACGTTTCACACTATTATTGTGAGGATTACATTGCACAAGGCGTACGAAGTGCCTAGCTAAGTGCCTGGTACATAGTAAGAGCTCAATAAATGCTATTAACAAGCACTCTGTATGGCATTCTCTCCCCTTCAATTAGGTATCATTGGTGCCTCCACATTTCTGATTAAGTTACGTCCACTGCAATTTCCCCCACATCACCCAGTCCTCTGAACTATGCCCCAGCTGCTACAATTCTCTCCATCTTTTCTCACTCCGTTCTCTTTGCCTGGAAAGCCTCCAGCTGCTTTGATTCCCAGTCCCCAATGACACCCATTCTTTAAAGCTCTGCCCAAATGCTGCCTTTACATATGAAGCCTGCCCTGATGCCTCAAAGCTTTTCCTTTTCTCATCTCCCAAAGTAAGTTCCTAAATTATTTTTCTTAAGACTTGCATCATTTTCCACTTTGCTACATCACTGTGTATCTTATTTCTCCTTCTAGGTTATAAACCTCTGCAGGTTGATCAAACCTTACTCACTTTTACATATCCCATATTGCAAAATATATTTTCGGAAATGTGGAAGGCATTCAAAATATGATAAAAAAAATATATGAAGGCACAGCAACATATTGAATTAGTTTCATTTATTTTTATTAGTAACAGTTTTCTAAGGGTAAAAGGATAAACATTTTCATGGATCATACCGTTAAAAGATATCAGAATGATATAGATATGATCCTACATTGTATCAGGACATTTATACCATGGCGATCTTATAATCTTATAATATTATAATAGATCTCCTAGTAAGGCAAACTCACAGAGGCGAGGGCAGGTGGATTTTCTTCCACTCGTGCTAATTAGCTATATAAAGAATTTGACAAAACTTTCCATGTTGAAAGAAGCAGAATTGTACAGTCATAGCCTCCCAACGTGTAATCTTGATTAATGTGGGAGTAAGAATGACAATTTCTAGAAGTAAAAGCAAAACAAATGGATAAAAAAAGCAAATTCTAAAAGGTTCCAAGCCTTCCTGCTTCACTGTAAGAAAATGTTCTTTGGTTTCAAAATTCAAGGAAAGGAAGTTTCCATGTCTTTCAATGATAAAGGAAGAGAGCCACTAATAATAATGAATATACACAAAATAGATCTAATTTTTAAAAATAAAAACCAGAAATAAGTTTAAAGGAGAAAAATGTTAACCCATAAAATTTAAAGAAAAAATGTAGAAAAAATTAGAGAGTTGACATACAGGAAAAATGTAAAATGTCAGAAGAAGTATGAGACAAGAAAATATAAATTTATGAATAAATGAAATATAATGAAACAAAAAGACCCTTATTTTGGAAAAATGTATTAATGGACTAGAAATAATATGTCTCAATTTGAGATAAAAATCAAATAGTTAGTCATGCAGCTGTATATGTACTATTTTTATCTGAATATTTTGAAGGGAAATTTGACTAACTTTGGAAAATATATAAAATACAATGAATTTAGTGTTTGGATAATAAAACAGTTATTTTCATTAGCAGCATATAAGTCATAAAAATATATAAATGGCTTTGAACTTTTCTCTTGCATTGTTTATGAAAAGCTTACTAAGTAATATGACTGAATATTAAAAAGAATAAATATAACTTATTTAAGAAAAAGCAATAATTTGTTATTTTAATAAACATTACTTGCCTTCACGTAATGTTCTCAAAATGAATTCTTTAGTATTTAATAAAGCAAGTCCAACTTTGCCCTACTGCAAAATGTTAAAGAGAGCAATGGTTTTCAAACTTTCCTGGACATAAAGTTTTCTAGAGGAGACTGCAAAAATCATCAGTTCTGGGGGCCCACTTGAAGAGTTATTGATTTAGTGTGTCTGTGATGAGGCCCCGGCATGTGTATATCATCACAGGCCCCAGGTGGTTCTAAAAAAAGGTCAAGCAATTGTTTCCAAGTTTCATAAGAAATGAATCACCAGAATACTTTCCCAGGCTCCTTCTCTGGGGATTCTGAAATGGAGTACAGGATGGAGCCTAGGAATCTGTGTTTCAACAGTGATTCTTATAGCTTCAAGCTGCAGATTATAACCATCAAAGAACTTTGAGAAATGTTGAGTTAGTGTATTATTTATATTAATTTCAAGGTATGTTGCATATATCTTAAACCATTCTGATATTCAGATTGCTTACTTTCGGGCTAATCCTTTCCCTCATAATAAGGCATGCCATATACCTACTTTGGTATAGGCTTATAAAAATTTCAAATCAAGTATCTATGGGCGATAGGTTTTGTTTGTTTGTTTTGTACAGTCTTTCCTTATATTCAAGAACTCAATAAAAATAGTACCTTGTTTATCCTTACAAGATCTTGGTGTGGGAATCAGAAGAGGTTATTTCTATAATTATTTTCCAGGTGGAAAAATTTGCTTCATGGAAAGTGTAAATGGCCCACCCAGATAAAATAAAGAGAGGGAAAAATTGAGCATGTTTGCCTTAACACTTGGTCCAACCTTAATAACCTCAGGTCCTGCTACAGTAAGTCTGTGTGGCCACCCAGGATGAAACGGAATCAGGATTCTGTGAACTTTTGTTACAAGACTATTTGTCAATGTACAAATGAAGATGAATAGGGCTGACCCTGGGTGAAATGATGAAGCTTTTGAAGTCTGCCTTTGATAATTTCTGTCTCCCTTGTTGCTCATCCCTTTCCCCTTAGAAGTAATCCCCATTCCTTCAGAAACTTACTCTTTTCTTCTTTTTTAAAAATAAACTCTCACTGCTACTTAATGAGGAAATTGTCTGATGTTATTTATAAATTGACAAAAATGTTATACCAACAAGCTAAGTCTTCTAAGAAATTTCACATTGAACAGTTTAGCTATGATTGAGGAATGGATGAGTTAATTAAGGAAGAATGAATGAATGCTTCTGATAATGGTATTGAAAAGATGTGGGGGTCTTTTGTGGGGAGAAAGATTTGGGGATCCTTCTGCTGAAATCAATTTGAAGAACAACTTGCTGAGTAGAAAAACATGGTGGTGTCTCGGAGCAATTATCCTCTGCTCTGTCTGCCCATCACTTAAGTGTTCCACTCCCATTTCTCATCGCTCCCCTAAGTCTCTAGGAAACTAGGAATCTGGAACTCATTCTCTGGGCTTCCTTCCTCCTTATGCCATTATTCACTCATTAACCCATTCAATCAACATCGATTGAACGCCACTGTTTTAGTCATTTTTCTAGACACTAAGAACACAGAGGAGAATGGTAATAATAATACCTAATATAACTGAGCCTTTACCCTGTGTTAGGTATTCTGAGAAGCACTTTACTTGAATTATCTCTTTAAGTCTCCCCATGATCCCTTTATTAACCTTATTTTGCAAATGGAGAGAATAAGGCACAGGGAAGGTAAGTAAGCTATACAAGGTTAGGGAATGAGAAAGTATCTGACAGACAAAACTGATAAGTTTGTTGTTCTTAGGGAGCTTACATTCTCTTTAGGCACACGGATGATGCACAGGGCAAATCAGTAAAACAATTACTTATTTGCAAATTGTTAGTGGTGCAAAAATAATTGTAGTATATGCTGTTGTTGAAACTGACACAGCGTACCTATAGTTCAACAGGATAGGCAATGAGGTCTATGAAGATCTCTCTGAGAAAGTGGCAATTTAGTTAAGGCATAAAAAATGAGAGGCCAGCCATGCCCAAAACGGGGCACCGGGGTAGTGAGCTCCAGGCAAAGGGGCCAGTGAGAACAAGGCTCAGTGTCAGCAAGATCCTGGGCATCTTAATACACCACACTCCATTTCATCTCACATACGATATGATTTACATTTTATATTGATTTCTCTGGCTACTTGCTGAGAAGAAACTGTAGGAAAATTAGACTGAAAACACAGATATCATTTAGGAGGCGTTTGCAGTGGTTCCAGTGGGAGTAAATAAAGGCCTGGCTTCTATTGGTGGTACTGGGAATGGAAAAAGTAAATAGTTTAATTGTTGATGGACTGATGTGGGAAGAGAAGTAGAGTGTGATTTCATTAATGATTCAGATTTCTGACATTCAAGGAAGTGAGGGAAGAGTTAGGAAAAGTTTTGAGGAAAAAAATCAATACTTCCACTGCTATGCTAAACATTTCTTCTCCACAACAGGATGACTGTGCTGTTGAAACCTCTGCATCACCCCTAACAGAAAAGACAGAGCGTAAAGTTCTACGGCATCAGTGCTTTCAAACCTTTGTTACCCACGATTGGAGGGTAAACTTCAGGAACCAAGTGCAAAAGGCGTGTACATATGAGTAAAAGAGTGGTCTTATAGGGCAAGGAGTGCTTTTTGAATACTGGGGGGTTACACATTGATACTTATTAAAGATGCTGGCAAAGAGAAGAGGAAAATGGAGCATTGGTTTGGTCTTGTAAAATAATATTAACTTGTGTCACATATGTGAAGAGTGCATTTTCTGCTTGATTATCAAAGAACACAATGAAGGTTATATAAATCATTAAATTTTAAGTGCATTTACAGAGCTGTAAATCTTATTTGAGTGTAACAGCAAAACATTCCATGTGTCTTTGATTCCCTTCCCAGTGGGTGTGGGTGAATTTGTCGTGCCCTAAACTTTGTTACTGGAGAGTGTCCCAGACATCTCTCTGTCCACAGAATTCTAAGCCACTGACTTCAGTCCATTCTGACAGTATGTGAGATGGGCTACTGCTCCCGCTTTTTGATTAGCACTCTGGTTCTCTCCCTGGGATCAGAAATTTTCCTTAAGCAGGGCGGAATACCACGCAGTTCCTATTAGCCCCAATTTCTCTTCAACTGTATTCTCGGTTTCAGTCCATGTGAGTCATCTCAAACTTTGAGTGTGTCCTATTCTCTGTACCTCTGTTTCCATGTGCTACCTAATTGACTGGAATTTTGAATGAAATAAATAAATTTGAATCAAATATGACCTCAAATGAGCCTTCAGTTAGTACTACTTGAACCACTGGCAATTCCTTTACAAGTTATTTCTTCTAAGCCTGGTCTTCAAATATCACTTAATTTACTCTTCCTGTAAGCTTTGCTTCCAAGTCTCCATCATTGCCTACAAGATTTTTTGACTTGTAAAAAGATACACCTATACTGTACCCTCAGAGTGTTGGTTTGTATAGCCTGATTATTTCCTTAAAATCATTTTATCAAGGAATGACAAAAGTGAATGTATTATTTTCTCTAGGCCAAAGTGTTTAAGTAAGTGACAAAGTAATAGTGACATAGAACTGCCTTCCATTAGGACTCCTTTGTGGATGTGGAATGAAGCTAGTCATTCTAAGCCCAGTGACTAAAGAGGCATCAGAAATAATCCCTTACTGGGCTAGGATGAGAGAAAAGTAGTTTATAACTCAAAATATTTCCAGAGATTCTCAGTAAGGATCTGCACTGAATTGGGCCCGAATTCTCTTTGCGTTAGGTTGGAACTTTAAAATGTAACCTGAATCATCCAACATAGTGTTGACGCCGGTGTTGCAGAGCTGATTCGATAGAAATGCTTTGTGCTGTGTGGAAGCTCTAAAGCAGACACAGAATCATGACTGTCAGGGCTGGCTCGGGGTCCGTGGACTGTGGGAGCCTGGCTTGCCTTCAATACTGAGTCATCATGGACGATTTTTACCGTAGAAGAAGAGATAACCAGCGAAACAGAGTTCCTGATCACACAAGAGTGTTTTCCAAACTGTGATCCATGTGAAATTTAATAATTCTGTGAAAAAATAATTCCACGTAGAAAATGTATGTGAGACATTCTATATTATACCCCTCTTGGGAGGTTCTTAATTCACATTAACATGCTGAAGTCTGTAGTAGGAAAAATTGGGGGTCTCATTTACCTTAGCTTTTTTCTCAAACTATTAGGTAACAACACACACTCCTACTTGCCCAAGTTTGAGATGCAGTTTTAGGAGAAAACATTAAGTGGGTAGCTAATCCCTGGGAGGTTGAGCTGTTTCCTGGAGTCATGCTATCCTTGATTAAATATAGTTTCCTATTTAGATGGTAAGTATTTAGGATTTTAATTTCAATTTTTATCTCTATAGTCATTTCATCCAAGATTAAAAAGAAAAAATACTTCACTTTCTTGTCAATTCCCATCATTCCTGTCCCACAAGGGATATGTGAGTGAGAGTATTCGGGGGTGTCTGCAGGTCTTTATCCACTTTCCTTAGGTAAGATAAGTCTCTTCCCCTCTTCTGTGTGATTTCAGTCACAATCTCTCTTTATCCCAAATACAAATGAATTTCAGGTTAAAGGCCATATGACCTTTCCAGTGCTCAAACTTTCCCTTTTATTAGACATTTCATTTAGACGATACTTGAAAATTACCATCCATACATTTTAACTTTACTACTATCTTTCTGTTAATAATTTAAAAGAAATCAAAGCTTTGCTTTACTTTTATTTGCTACATTAATAGAGTGCATCCTGTCAAACTGCAGTTTCCATCAGGGCAGAGTAAGCAATAGTAATTAGGAAAAGCAGATAACAGTGGAAATAGTTGTGTGCAGTAATGACTCGCTTGACTGACGTGCCGCAAGTGACTTGAACGAAGATAAGTTATTGCCTTGGTTGCTTTTGCTATATTGCATAACGCATGTAGCATGGGGGCATGTTGATAAACGTATATTTCAGGTCCCACAAGGGATCTGTCTGTTTTCTGAACAAGAATGGTATCTATTTTAAAATACATATTTGGGCTAATAGAGGAGTTAACTAGCTACGTCTATTAGCAAATTCACTATTTATTATGAGGATCTGCTCTATCAATGTGGTACATGATAGCTTAATTGTTTAAGATTTTTTAAAAGTAGAACATGTTTTAAAATTAGAACAATGACGTATTTGGGTAAAAGGATAGGAGTGTCAAATTAAAAAATTCAAGAACATCCCCTTGATGACAGAAAACAAACAAAAAAAGGGTTATTTACTGATAATAGAACTGAAAATATAATAGTTATTAGAGAGTTTTACATTTACTCATTATAATAGCATAAATTCAGTATTTAACACATATGAGTTTATTTAACAAGTGAAGTGATAAAAATTGCTTAGCAAATAAACACATCAACCTGTCATGACCAAATAGACTTTAAGTGAATACCAAAGCTTTAGCTCCATATGCCCCTTTAAAAGTTACATATATAAACATTATATATATTATATACTTATATATGCCCTATGTGAAACATTTCTGTGTTTCATTTTCATGTTATTTTGTCATGTCTGAATAAATCTGGATTAGTTAAAAATTTCATGATCAACTTAAACTTTGGAAATTTTTTCGTATGAGACATAGTTGAGCATTTTGCAGACATACATTCAGATACATATATCTTTAAATGTATATCACAAAAATATTTCCAAAGGCTAAATATCAAATCATGAGTCAACTTACATACATGTAAGTCATGAAGGCTTACTTATCATTTAAGCTCAAATGTAATAGACTCTTCTCATTACACTGCCAGCAGGGTAAAGATACATCTATTTTTAGGTTTTGTTATAAATATGAAATACGTCGTTATCTGTATAGAACAATGATTTGGTTATAGAAAATCATAATCAAAATATATTACAATTAATGGTATAGATGTTTTATGGTGTTTTTTTTTTGTACTGGGTAGACAAACCATCTTCCAGGAAGTCTCTCCCTCTGACAAAAACTTGAGTTTCAAAACTAAAAATCTCCTGTGAGATCTTGTTGTCACCTCCACAAGCTCGATCCTATTTAAAGCCTAATTACAATTCACATTCATAACAAAACAGGCTTGACATCATCTGATAAACACCTACTAGTCTACCAACTCTGCTTTCCTGTGGCAGGGAAACTAGTGAGACAGCCATGAAGGAGAATGACAAAACAAAAATGTATTAACGTAACATTTTCCAGTACAGTCCTCATTTCCCAACAAAAGAGGCAGCATTCAAAATATTTTCTATGTAAATTGTAACCTTTAGGGTTCTGTGACTGACATCTACCACTCACCTTATACTTTTTATAAAGGAAATTTTGCTTTAGTTTTAAGAAAGATTCTTAAATAAGTAAAATATGTTACTGTACTTACTATTCAAGAAATATTTGAATAGCTAATATATTCCAGCTGTTCTATGTACTGGAGATTCAGCTTTGAACAAAACAAAGTGCCTTCTTTAAGAGCTTATATTCCAGAAAGTGAGACAGACAATAAACAAATAACTTAATATTATGTTGCAAAAAAATGAGTGTACTGGGAATTCCTTGGAGAGTTTTGAGCAGAAGTAGCATGTTCATCACATGTTAAATCTTTGGTCAATGTATGAAGAATTGAGCAGGTGGGGGGAGGACACATATGGAAGAGGGAAACATTTAGAAAAGAGAAACAAGTAGCCTAATTGAGAAACGAGTGTCTTGGAGTTGGTGGTAATGTAGCAGGAAATTGGTCCGATTTGGGATACAGTGTGAAGCTATTAAGGACTTTAGATATCAAATGATGAATTGAATGCAGATTGTGAGAGACTAGATGTGGTGTGTGATGACTCTTGGAGTTGTTCACAGATTTTGTGTATCAGATGAATGTTGTTTGGAAGTAGTTCTTCAAAATCCCCGGAGTATCATTTAGTGAGTTGGCGTCATCTATATAAAGCAGGTGTTCCTAATCTATTACATTTTTTGGCCCAAACAATATATTTTTCTTTCTGTGTTTTCATGAGAGCTCAAGAAGCATGGAATGAAAGCAAGCTTTTTCAAACATTTTGGAGAAAAACATTACAGAATGAGTTATCAAGTAAAAATACCGCTCTAAAGATTTTTTGTTTAAGTATATTACATACAAGCTAAATGCAGAGGAAATATATTGAAACAATTGTCTAACCTTATTTAAGGAATCTGAAACAATGGAGAATGAAAAGCATATCATTACCAATCTTTTAATGTAAATATTGTGGTAAAGATATCAAGAATTTATAGTTTCATTCCATTCACTGAACAATTGAAATAAAACTCCTAATTATTATTTTACTATGGCTCATTTAGCACTATAAAAAATACAAGTATTAGAATTTGTTGAAACCAAAGTCTTTGTACTTTTGTGAATGAAGTATAGTAGCTCTTTTAAATAAGTTCTTAAGAAATCTCTTTCCCAGAAGATATTTAATCAACTATACAGACATTTCATTTTATTATCCTGACTCTTCAGTTTGACATTGCAAATATCTCTCACCTTGGGCCATGAATGAGATAAAGTCTCTTTAAAAATCTTACTCTCTCATTCCACTTGAATCTCCAGAATTACCTTTAGAGATTTTGAGTCGTCTTTATTCTTCCTAATTGCTGCATCTATTAAGCAGATATTTTTCTACAATATCCTTGTTAATTACTAACATATCCCACATTTACATAATACACTTTTTGGGGCAATTTCTGTGGTAACATTCCATGGCTAATAGGAAGCAATTTGCTTTCCTTTAGTAAGCACATTAAAACTTCATGCCCTAGACATCGTTGACGGTAAACATTTGATTCTGCTCAAATTTAATGCACCAAGGCATTTGGCTGTGCCGTATTAGGTTTATTTATGTGCTGTGTTCTGCATTGTTAGCTGCTAATGAGACTTCAACTCTTATTGCTCTAAGGCCTGAACACTAACCTCATTTTAATGAGTTCATTATTTGCTGTCTTCTGAAAGGAAGACAACAAATTTTCCTTTTAATTAAAGGTCAAAACACCTCTGGTGAAGGAAAGGGAAGGGGTTATCAAACCCAGGAGCAGCTGAGAGATAGCTCTTTCAGATTTCTAAACTAAGCAGAGTTAGTGTAGACTGGGGTAGGCGGTGGTTCTCGAGAATACAGACAGTCAATCAATCTCAGGAGACCAAGGTGCATCTAAATTGAAGACAAATGAGAACAGTGCAGCATGATAGCTAATGTGCCTAAGACTTGGGGAAAAATGAAAGTCAGCCAAAGTAATTAAAGAGGCTTTACTCCTAACCAAAAGGGCCACGTGGATCAATACGGCTGCAGGAGCAAGATTCTTCTTTTGCATGACGAATGAGTTACAGGGTTGAGAGAACACATGCCATATTAATTGAGCCAAGAAAAATTAATCTAAAATACTTTATCATAGAATGTGAAGCAAAGGCAAATCAATATTTTGTGGGGACTATTTTTAATAATGTAAAGGATGTGCGGACCTATCACGAGGTATAAGAATATTTCTATTCAGATGAAACTAGCTGCTAAACTGTGAAATCCCTGGCAATGTCAGCAATTATCTGCATTTGCAGGCAATGTATATCTCTAACCACAGGGGAAAGGTGAATTAAATAATACAGAGTCCTGTCGTAGACAGTATCAACAACTTGCTACTTACGTAAATTTTAATACAAATGAAACCAAGACATTTAAGCATAACAATTAAATGGAGCATTTGCACTTAACAAATAGCGTGGTTACATTAAAACCCAAAACATTTTCATTTTGCTCTGACGACATGCACATTCCAGACATGAGTTATTTTAATCTAGTACATTGTTTTCTAACTAAGATATAAATTTTTAATAATATATTAATATATTTTATTTAAGCATATGTCTTCCATAACTTTATATTTATGTAGGAAATCTACTACGTATTCTTTTATGTTTCTAAGCATTGTTCCTGGCTTAAAGTATATGATCAATAAATATTTTTTTAATAAGCTTTCTATTTTAGAATATTTTTAGATTTACAGGAAAATAGCAAAGATAGCGCAGAGAGTTTCCATAGACCAACACCCAATGCATCTTCTATTAAGTGGTACATTTGTCACAATTAATGAACCAATATTGGGACATTATTTTTAACTAAAGTCCATACTTTATTCATATTTTTCTCAGTTTTCCCCTAATGTCATTTTATGTTCCAGGATCGCATCAGGATACCACATTACATTTAATTGTATGTTTCCTTAGGCTGCTCTTAGCTGTGAGATTCACACTTTTTGTTTTTTAAGAGTAGTTTTAGGTTTACAGAAAACGTAAGCAGAAAGTAGAGAGTTCCAATATATTCCCTCTTCCCCATATCCCCACACACATTCCCCATTTGTCACAAATGATGGATAAATATTGATACATTGTTATTAACTAAAGTCCACAGTTTACATTAGAGTTCCCTCCTTGTGTTGTAAATTCTCTGGGTTTTGACAAATGTCCAATATCATGTATCCACCATTACAGTTCCATGTAGAGAAGTTTCATTGTCTTAAAAATTTCCTGTACTTCCCTCCCCCTCCTCCTGGCAACCACTGATCTTACTGTCTCCATAGTTTTGCCCTTTCTAAGATGTCGTTTAGTTGGACTTATACAGTAGGTAGCCTTCTGGATTGGCTTCTCTCACTTAGTGATATGCATTTAAGATTCCTCCACATCTTTTTGTGGCTTGATAGCTTATTTGTTTTTATTGCTGAGTAATATTCCATTGTCAGGATGTACCATAGCTTGTTTATCTACTGATCTATTGAAGGAAATGTTGGCTACTTACAAGTTTTGACAATTATGAATTGTAGGTTTTTGGGCTGCCATAAGTTTTCAACTCATTTGAGTAAATACCAAGGAGTGCGATTGCTGGATGGTATGGAAGAGTATGTTTAGTTTTGCAAGAAACTGCCAAACTGTCTTTAAAGTGAATGTACTATTTTGCATTCCCATGAGCAATGAATGAGAGTTCCTCTTGCTTCACATCCTCCCCAGCATTTTGTGTTGTCGGTGTTTCTGCTTTGGCCATTCTAGTAGGTGTAGAGCAGATCTCATTGCTTTAATTCGCAATTCCCTAATGACATACGATGTTGAGCATCTTTTCACACACTCTTTGCCCTCTGTTTACTTCTTTGGTGAGATATCTGCCCAGATCTTTTGCCTACTTTTCAGTTGGGTTGCCTGTTTTCTTATTGTTGAGTTTTTGGAGTTCTCTACATATTTAGATGCAAGTCCTTTATCAGATATGTGCTTTCCAAATATTTTCTCTCAATCTGGCTTGTTTTTCATTCTCTTAACAGTGTCTTTTGCAGAGCAGAAGTTTTGAATTTCTATGAAATCTCACTTACCAATTTTTTCTTTCACGGATCAAGCTTGGAATAAAATTTATTTGGTGAATAGATTCAATACAAAAAGCCAGATCAGTTTTTATCAAGCATCTTTTATGAATAAACCACTGTGGTATGTGCCAGAGTAAAATGAGGAGGGAATGAGACAATATAGGAAACATTCTTTGTCTTTAAGGAGCTTAAAAAAACTGTATTGTTGGGGCTGGCCTGGTGGCATAGTGGTTAAGTTCACATACTCCACTTCGGCAGCCCGGGGTTCACAGGTTTGGATCCCGGGTGTGGACAAACACACCACTCACCAAGCCATGCTGGGTGGCGTCCCACATGCAAAATAGAGGAAGACTGGCACAGATGTTAGCTCAGGGCCACTCTTCCTCAAGTTAAAAGAGGAAGATTGGTAACAGATGTTAGCTCAGGGTGAATCTTCCTCACCAAAACACAAAATAAAATAAAGTCTTTGAAAAAAAAGCTGTATTGTTATTGATCATGAAGAAGTTACTTTATATATTTCTTTAAACATCATTTTATGTTTTGTCTAAATGTGTCTAAATGAAATCAAAGGTGGTCAATTGTGTGCACTTGGAAGTTATTCAGTAGATCTTAATGTAGATTAGCTTGAAAGCCAAAAATATCCGGGTAAGAGAGACAATAAAGGGGTTGGCCCTGTGGCCGAGTGGTTAAGTTCGCACGCCCTGCTGCAGGTGGCCCGGTCTTTCATCAGTTCGAATCCTGGGCACGGACATGGCACTGCTCATGGAACCACGATGAGGCAGCATCCCACATGCCACAACTAGAAGGACCCACAACTAAGAATATACAACTATGTACCGGGGCACTTTGGGGAGAAAAAGGAAAAAAAAATCTTTAAAAAAAAAAAGAGACAATAAAATTGGTTTTAATTTCCCTTTAACAATCTCCTTGCTTGGCTTTTGCCAAATATGCAGAGAGGAAAATTAAGATTTGGAAAATAAGATAAAAAAATGAGGACTTATTATATCAAAAGACTTTTTAAAAAGTTGAGAAAATAGATTAGACTATACCATGACAATGTCGGTTAACCATTTTATAATTTTCAAAAGGCTGTCATATATTATTTCACTTTATCTTCAGAATAATTCTAGGTATTGTTATCTCTATTTCACAGATGAGGTTAACAATTCATCTAGAAAGTAGTATGGCTCTACCAGGCTCTAAAATCTAAATCTTATGATTCCCAATCTATTATTCCTCAAAGCTCCTATGGGATCTTAGCTACTGTGCTATGGGTGGCATCATCTACTTGCTGACGGTCAGCTGAACTGTGGTTGTTTTAGATGAGCTGTGTATATTTTACTGAAAGAAAATAGCCACTTCAGGTCCAGAATTTAATCTTCCGAAGGAAATAGTTAAAACTCACATAAATGAAATAGTATTCAAATAACGTTATATTTTATAATTCATTTTCATACTGAACTATACATAGTAAGTGCTTGAGATTTCAAATACAGTGATGAGATGAAGACTGAAAAATCCACACTTTTTGTGATTTTAGCTGAGGCTCTTTTGAACAGTCTTTCTTTTATTCTTGTGTGGATGCTAGGATGCAGAGGTGTTTTGAACACAGGCGTTTCATCTGGGTGTGCACCACTAACTGAACTGGACCCAGTTTGAAAAGTTTAGGACTCTTTTGACAATAGCCTGAATTAGTAATGCATTTCTTCATGATTTTTTCTTATTTGATAGAAATAGGATAGGCAACAACTTACTCAGGTGTTTGCCCTCCAACCTTAAAATGATTGTTTCTGCTTCTAAAAAGACTACTTTTGTATGTGGGGGTGAGTACGTGGAGGAAGGAGACGTAGAAAGTAGCTGTCTCCGCAGGATTTCAGGTTGGCAGATGCCTTCCAGGGGGCACACATTCTGCTGCCTTTCCCATTCGTTTTTGTTGCAGAATTTGTGTGTTCTTTACATCCCTTTTTGACAGAAAAAAAAATTTAAAAGAATTTATAAAATTACATTTGAGCTTCTGTTTTCAAAACCAAGTGACGAAGGCAATTGTCTATACAGATGTTGTATGAATCCTGGAAACCTGTGCATTCATAAAGTGTTTTCTGCTAAGCAGCTCTCTAGTTATTAAAGTTACATCTTTGTCCTCAAAGTGAACCCCTTAAAGACACTGCTCCTCTAATTTTGGTTGCAGTACTTCAATTCAGGATGTAAAAGCAGATTAGCAATTCTGTTTTTATTTGTGATTCATTAAGGGGTCAACTACCTTCCATATCTTCTTTTCTAGGGGCACTTTACTGGCAAATCTTAAGGACATTGTTAAAAGTATAGTCCTGCATCTATTCCATTTTTGAAAGTCATATTTGACCCTGCTATTTGGTTCAGAGATTGATGCTAAATGGTTAGGATACATTTGTATAAGTCTCAAAAAGAATGTGCTGGCCTTCTTGACATAATGTTCTACTTGTTAAAAATAATATTCTTACTTCCATTCAATAAAACTTGTATTGATGGAGTACTCAGTATACAGTTGAAGCTGCTCCATGATGTTAGCAGGAACCAAAATAAATAAAAGTAATTGTCGCTACATCTAAAAGCAGTAATTTTCTGTTGAACAAACAAAACAAAATAAAGATGCATAAAAGGCTGCCTGAAAAGAAGGATATGATAGAAGCAACCAGATGCAAATGCTTAGTGAATCCAAATTAAGGCAAAGAGTAGTATGGTACAATGTTGATCAGAGGAGTTTTCATTAAGTAAATGAGTTTTAAACAGATCTTTGAGGAAACTGTAATATTTGGCCTAGTGCAAAAAAGGGAAAAAATTCTGGGAAAGGTGAGAGAGTATGCAAGGGTGAAGGGTGAGTTCTTCTTCTATTTTTTTTTGCTTGAGGAAGAGTGGCCCTGAGCTAACATCTCTGCCCATCTTCCTCTCCTTTAAATGTGGGATGCCGCCACAGCATGGCTTGATGAGCAGTGAGTAGATCCATGTCTAGGATCTTAACTCATGAACTCAAGGACACTGAAAAGGAGCATGCAGAATTAACCACTACAGCCCTGGGCCAGCCCAGGTGAAATCTTTACTATCACATATTTTTGTAAATTGTGTTTCTCTTCTTCCTCTTTCCTGATTTTGGAGAGAACTGAGTTATGTTAAATGAAATCCCACAATTTTAATATCTGGCTGTAAAAATATACTCTATTTTCACATTTCTCATAAAATGACATACTGTCAAATTTCCTGCACTTCTTTGTGCATGTGTCTAAGTGACTTCCACCTACAGAGTAACTTCTTATTAGATGATGTTCTCTCAAATATACTGATCAATGACAAGTAGAGAATATTAATGCCTCTAAGTTATTGAAGTACGTTAAAGTTCATTCTAAATAACCAGGGAAATATTGCCTTATTTTAGAGTACTTTTACTTGTAAAATATTAATTTTAAGTACTTATGAGCATGCAAATATGTTAGAATTTGCTGGAGATTTTTTAAAAAATGTGTAAAACATGGTCTCTGTCCTCAAGGGTAATCAATATGAAGGAAAACATATGCTTGAGTAATTATAATAAAAAGCAGAAAAAATGTCATAAGTAAATACCACCAAAGTGCATTGAAAGTTCAAAAGAGGCTTGTCATTATTGTCTTGTATGAGACAACAGGCAAAATACAGAATGAGCCAGCCAAAGCATACAAGAGAAGACAGGTGGGACAGAGAGATTTGTAAGTCATGTGGGAGCATTTATGTACTCCAGTATGGTTTTTGGAAGAGGGTTGGAAATAAGTCCTCTTCAAAAAACTTTAATCCTTAAAATTCAAATAATCTGGCAAGTCTTAGCAGATCAATTGTGGCTGTTATATAGGGTTTGGACATGACTAGGGAGACTAGCAAAAAAGAGGTTATTAAAATAATATCTACTTGGACTTTAAGAGCTTAGATGGTGGCCCCAATGAAAGGAAAGGGAAGAGACAAATGGGAGCGTCTTGCAGAGGAAGAAAACACAAGACTCATCAATTTACTCATATGCCAAGAAATAGAGAGGAAATAGAGAAAACTTTGAGCCTAAGTGTCTGAGAAGATTGGGAGCCCATTGATAGAAAGATATCAAAGTTGAAGCAAAGAACTGGCGTGGATGGCACATGAGTGAAGAGTTAACATTAAGTATTTTAATTGAGCTAAAATGACCTGAAAATGAATTAACCTATGATGTTGTTGCATAAACGCATGCATATGTGCCAAATATAATCATTTATAAAAGAACAGAAAAAAATAGAGTTGTAACTAAGCTTGAAACAATGAGATTTATTCAGACATTTAGGGACATCCTTTAGAAGTTACAAGTATGGATGCTTAATTCCTATTAATTTGTATGTTAATACAGAAGTAAATTAACTCTAATTTTATAATAAAAATCCATTCCCATCTGTAATGGTAATTGCTTTGATGATCTAGATCTGTGACCTCATAACAGTCACCAAATATTTTGAGATTGCATCCTTACTACATGAACATTCCTTTTTATAAATTATATACTTGTACATAATCATTTATGTACTTTATAACATAGGCAAAATGGAAATAAGCAAATGAAATGAACACTATCTTAAATATTTTATTCTATTAATTAACAGTATAGCACTTTTCGGTGCTAACAAAAATTATAACGTCTTAACTGAAAGGAATGTGACTGACTGCATAGGTCAGATCTGATGAGAGATCCTGGTTTGAAATCTATAGTGTGACTTGACTGACAAAGCATGCGCTAGGGAAGTGGGAGAAGTGTCAGCTGTGCCATTTTCTTGCTGTTCATTTGTGCTTGAGTTATTGGTATTATGTTTAATTGGTAGTCTCTTTGTAGGAAGAGTTTTCAAACTACTTGCTTCAGCTGCGAGACTTAATTTAGTTAAACTAGAGCATAAAATCTATACATGCCCTTATATTGTTTCATAAACTACAATATGTAGCGATAGACTGGAACTCAAGAAAGCAGGGGGGTTGCTACTGTTAACACTGTTCACTGTGACACTCCCATTTCACTCCCAAGGATGCTGAGCATGTGGTCTGTGATATGAGGCTCCTTGAGATTCAGTATAGTGGGGCATCAGGGTTTATCTCTGCTAAACGATATTTTAGATTAATATCATTCTTACTTTGAGATGAGTATCAGTCAACGTCCTAATACTTTTTTCCCACATTCCAGCGGATTGCCTTGCATTCAACCCACCTTGAGGTAGTGCCTGTCAAATCTTCCGAGAGGAGTCAATATCACATTGTGGTTAAGGGTCAGGCTCTGCAGTCAATATGCATAGGTTCAAAAACATCTTCTGTTTCTTAACTCCCTCACGTGTAAAATGGAGATGTTGCACACCTCGTAGACTTATTGGGAGGAATAATTGAAGTAACATTCAATGCTCCTATATGGGAACAATGTGTCGTACATAATAAGCTTTCAATAAACATAAATTCTTGATGTTGTTTTTCTTATCTGGCAACAAAGAATCCATCTGATGTCATGCAGGTTCCAGAATGTGTGAAATTATATTAGTTCCACAAAAGCAAATGTATATATGTGCTTGAGTTCTTTGGCTTCACAGCAAACCTCTCTGATTTTTGTCAGTCTTTAATACATCTTCAAAAGAGGGAAGACTGTGTGTCGGCTGTAGCTTAATCTCCTTTCGATACATTTACAGTTTTCTTCCTCTCTTCCAGAATATTAATTTTCAATATTTAATAGAACATATTAAAAAATAATCTAATAAAGTTACTTTTTCAAAAAACCCTAAAACTGTGACCCAATCTCTTTCTTGGAAGAAAACTCTTGGTAAGAGATTCAGCATAGTTTGCATTTCAAATGTAATAGAAGTTATGTTCTGTCATTTCATTTAATTATTTATTTGGAATAGCTTTTACTTGGCTAACAATGATTTTCTTGTTTTGTCACAGAAAAATAGTGTCGTTGGTTTGTTGAAGCAGTGCTGATAGTTAATTCTGGCCCTCCTTCAAGACATTCATCAAATCTGCCCTACTCCAAAGCTAATCCTGACCACACTGTTTAACAACGCAGCTTCCTCCACAGTCCCTCAGTACTCCTTACCCTGCTCACACTTTATTTTCCATAGGACTTAACATCTTCAATATGACATACGAACTTACTTCTTTTTTGTATATGTTAACTGTCCCCCACCACACACGCACTCACATCAGGATGGGGAACCTTTCTTTCTCTGTATCCTGCTGTATCCCATGAGGCTAAAACAGTACCTGGAGCATAGAGTGCTCAATAATTATGCAGGGAATGAGTGATGGTAGTGTTTGGAACTGATGGAAATCAATTACAAGGAGCTGGGTGCTCAGATTTCACAGCCCCAGGGTGAAGACATCTCCAGAGCAGCTGCAATTGCCGCCAGTTGACTGAGATGAATAGGGAATCAGGTTCAAATACACACCATGTTGCCCTTAGTTACTGAGCCTTTGTATGTAGCGGGGTATTTGAGCCCATTAGGTTAGAGAGATAATCAGATGATTCAACAAGAATAAGACCGCAACTTGAAGAATGTTTTGATCTTGTGAAAAATAAACCCCTGGAATTAAAAAAAAAAGTTAATAGCTCTCATTTTTTCCTGTTAATTAATCAGAAAACTAGAACTAACTAGATATTCATGATTAACTAACCAGAAAATGCCAAGCTAAATGGAGAAAACCATAAAAATCTCCATAGATTTCTTGAACAGCAGCAGAAGAATCTCTGAATAAATTATCTGCTTTTCTTGGAATAGGTCACTTTAAGAAGTCTCTGAAATTCTGGCTGATTTGTAACTATTACAGATCATGGAAGCGGTACCAGAAGTATAAATTTAGAGAGTGAAGTGTGTGCTGAACTGGCTGCTCTAATTCACAGATTTCCTCTCCTAGAATCTCAAAGAAGCATTTAAGTTATTGTTTCTCATCTTTTTCTAAATTTCATCTAAACTGGGCTGGAAGTTATGCAATTATGAATTGTCTGTTTAATGATGTAATCACATGAATTCAGAGCTCTCTCGTCACCGCTAAGGGAATTGTGAACGTAGAATCAGTACGTGAAATATTTACAAGGATATGTTGACATATATTTTAATTTGAACTAAGAAGAAATTAGATTCATAATAATCTATACTATTGATTCATTTTCAACAAACATACCTCTGCTACTTTCACTCAGAAGTAATGAAAGGTGAAAGTATTCTGACATCTCTCTGCTATCAAATAACTATTATCATTTCAATGCTGACATCCTGACATTGAAATACAATGTTACTTTGAATAAGCATCTAAATTAGACACATGTGTATCATCGTTTTGTGTTGCTCAATGCATTTCTTCCAGGCCACCAAATGTGATTCGAGACTAAACGACATGGCATTTCTGTGTGAATTTCATTTGAATTCTACAAAATTATCTTCTCAATCATTCATTCTAATTGGAAGAGATTTGTTTTTATTAATTTCCTATATTGTGCATTTGGTTTTTATAAATACATTTTTTTTTTGGTGAGGAAGATTGGCCCTGAGCTAACATCTGTAGCAATCTTCCCCTATTTGGTATGTGGGATGCTCCCACAGTATGGCTTGATGAGAAGTGTGTAGTTCTCGACCAGGATCTGAACCTGTGAACCCCTGGCAGCTGAAATGGAGCGTGGGAGCTTACCACTATGCCACCAGGCTGGCCCCATAAATATCTTTTAAAAACTCTCTATAATAAAATAATCTCTTGTTACTGTGCAAAAAGCTTGTATTGGTTTTTTGAGACATTAACATGATACTGCAGTAAAGATGAAAGTAGAAACTGGTTACCCACTGATAGAGTGAGTTTTCTGAACCTTGGATTTTCTCTCCTTAAAATGGGGATAAAAAGACCTATCTTGAATAATTAATGTGAGATATAAAGAGATAAACCACAAAAATCTGCCTTGTGCATATAATATTTTATGTATGAAGAAATAGAAAACCAGAATGATCCCAAGATTGGTTACATTCCCATAAGAAGCTCAGAGTAGAGACCGGGACCGGGCTTCCTGATCCCTCCTCTTTCTACATGACATATTGTTATCATTCATGTCTAACTCAAAATGCTGCGTCAGAGGACAGCTTTTCTTGATTAGGACACCTTTAAATAACAGTAATAGGCAAGAAGCATTCTAAGGGCTGAGTCGTCATCTCGCATCTCTGTTTCCAAGGTTCCATCTCAGATCTGGAGACACTTGTTTTCTGTAGCAAGCCTGGGCCCCCTCCTTGTACCTGTCAGAAAGGTGATCAGCCTAGAATCAAATGAACATCCCTCATTTTTATTATGACAAACTGCCTAGGTTATTTAAACAAGGCCAATATTAAAAATCCAATTTTCATTCACTATGCATCCCTCCACTAGTTTAAATTGAGAACTCAAATTACTTGCCAATGTGCATCTCTTCATTCAGGCTAAATTAGAAAATGACTCTGGAGAATTCCTTTCCTGTGTTCATAGGTGGCCTCATGGACCAAAATGAACAAAAGAAGTCATGTTTAGAAGAAACAACTACTTGTTTGTACTTCACTACGTTCTTGAACTTCAATGATGCTCCAAGGTGTTCTACCAAACAGGCACTTCAGGTATCCATGGGGCAGGTGCCTGACCTGGCCATGCTCTCCTTAGTTGGCTAAATGTAGGCACCAGAAGGAATCATACACAGCTTTTTCATTTCCTCCTTTCCCCTCTTATCCAGGCTGATAATACAATTTGTTTAGCAAATATGACTCATTTTCCAACTTCCGAGCTTTTATTTGTGCGGAGTGCTTTCCACTTCCACCAGAGCTCTGCCTACTACAAAAATTATTCTTCCTCTAAACCCAGATATAAGTCCAAACCCTCCAAGATTCTTTATTTGGAAAGAATTTCTTACTCCATATTATTTTCTTTCTAATTCTCCTAGGATATTTAGTCATCAATATACATCAAAGAGATAGAACTAGGAAAAAAATGGAGATATGCTATCCAAATTCCTAAAGGGGAAGTACATCTGTCAAATAGGTGATAATATCATCAGAAATTCACAAAACCAGCTCTTAAAGGTGTGAAACACGTCACTGTTCTAATAGTTTCGTGACAGATATTTCCAACAAAGTAAAAAATAACGTCCACCTCCATGTACGAGTATTGCGAATGTGGAAGCATAACGTTACATCTGAGGAGCGCTGTGTCACTGAATTCAGTCTTGTAGTTTTTGTGGGCTTTTTTCAGGGAAAGAATCACCCTGAGCTAACATCTGTTGCCAATCTTCCTCTTTTTTTTTTTCTTTTTCCTCCCCAAAGCCCCAGTGCACGGTTGTATATCCTGGTTATAAGTCCTTCTAGTTCTTCTATGTGAGCCCCTGCCACAGCATGGCAACTGACAGATGGGTGGTGTGGTTCCACAATCGGGAAATGAACCTGCACCCCCGAAGCGGTGAGAGAGTGGGACTTTAACCACTAGGCCAACAGGGCTGGCTCCTTTGGGTCTTTTCTTAACTTGCTACATGATAACAAGGACTTGAGGAGAAGGAATTTAATCTTACTTATCTTCAAATTTCTTATATAAACTAACACACAGTACCTTGTCCATAGGACAGACCCAGCAGGTAGTGAATTGAATTGAATCAAATATTCCATTAGCTTTCTTAACACATCTGGAAAGAAATATGCTCATTATGAAAGAATTAGGTAAATGATGTTCTTCTTTGCCTGTTCCCACCATCAGAATTCTGATTTTAGCAGAGGAGTAATATCTCCCTGGCTCTAGGGGTTTTAAACTTGCATCCTTTTGAAGAGGATTAAAGGATTTGTTGGAAATGATACTCTATATTGGAAATTAAATGTAGTCTGTGATACATAGGCATCTGCAATATGTTGTGATATCATCTCTGGTTTGCCTCCGCCGATGACAACCTAAGTGGTGTGGCTAATGGAATCGTTCTGCTTTAGACTGGACTTCTCTACTTAGAGGACCAGGGGATTAATCATTTGCACCAGCGACTCTTAGCCCTTGCGTGCTTTCTTGTTATGTCCTCTAGTGTCAGAATTCTTACAACTGTCCACGAAACAGTGTTTGTTTTGCTAAATGCAAGAACGGCTGCTTCACACTACAACTTTCTCTGTCTCTCCCCAAAGTGAACAGCCCATATCTATAGGCTCTTCTGGAGATCAGCTTTTTCTTGCATGCTCTCGGGGATGAGAGAGGCTTTTTCAAAACTATTTTAATGGAAAGAATCACTTCCAGCTTAGAATCCAGTTGAAAATGGGTTCCCCAGAGTGTCGAGACCTGGAGGTCATGGCTCGTATTGTACAAGCCCATTAACTATTCCCTGGGTAGCGGATACTGTGGAGCAGCACATACCTCACTCCCCCGATCAAGGCCTTAGGGAAACTGTTTCTAAAAGAAAGAAGGCTCTGGGCAAGAATTAAAAGCAGTCTCGTAATATAAGTGCTAGAATTCAGGCTTTTAAGCCTCATTGCTCTCAGATATATCATCAAAGTGACATTGCTGATGGAGGAGATTTTGTGGTCTGACCATAGTTTTGCAATCACATCATTGTTTTTTAACTCACCCCTAGACCTCATCAATAGGGTATTTTGTGATCTTGCCTCTGTTTGCCTAGAAAACTTCCTGCCTCATGGAGTATATTGTGCCCTTTGGGTGAAAGTCTCTTGCTCCTTTAAGCCTTAGATTTAAATTTGACTTGTCATTCTCAAATGAGGCATCGCAACCACTGAGCCTCATGACAAGGAATGATTTGCTCTCCCTTCCATTTGGAGCCTAAACTTTGGATCAAGGTGAGAACGTGTCTCGCTTGTGTCCTACTATAATCATGAAAGACTGGGAGAATAATTTTCATGAAGTCAGAGTCAATATCTATTTTGTTTACTGCTAGATCACCAATGCCAAGCACAGTTTCTGCTTTGTACTAAGTACATACTGTATGTATGTAAATGAGTGGATAGATTAGCATATCAATGTCTGATTTATGTGTTTCATCAAGATATTTAGTCACTTGCTCATTTTTGTAAGTATGCTTATAGGTGGTACTTCCATAGAGATTAATAGGCAATAAAAAACTAACCTCTACTGAGCATTTATTGAGCACTGGTCTAGGCGCTATGTACATATTAACTCATTTAACGTGTACCAGATGTGTGCATATCCTGTTACTTCATTTCACAGATGATGAAACTGAGGCTCAGAGGGGTTAAGCATATTCCCCAAAGAAAAACAGCCGGTACAAGGCAAAGCCTGGGTTTTGTTGTAGGTGGTCTTGCTTCAGAGCCCTGGCCGGATCTCTGGATTTGAATCCTGTTTTGCTGAGCACCAGTAGTGTGACCATTTGGATTTTCATTCCCCTCTCAATTCCATCATCTATAAAATGGGACTAATATTTATGTCCGCCCAATAGTTTCTTGTGAGGAATAGTTGAGATGCTACACAGAAAGTGCTTAGAATTGTTTCCTGGCACACGGAGGGTGCTCAGTAAAGAGGACTGATTAATATTACCATGAGAAATTAAAACACATCATAATTGCTATCGGGATATGCATTCATTTAATAAACCTTACTGGATGCCCGGGTTTGCCAAATGGAGAAGATTTAAAGCATAATAAATGTGTTTAAAAGAACAGAGCTATCAAAGGTCATAGCCTGTTCATGGGATGGTAAAACATTGTGAGTTTCTTTCTTTTCTTTTCTTGCTAAGAAGTTGGAAGTTATTTTTTAGGCAACAAGTAATCACAGGGGTTTTCCAGGAAGATTATTCCAGAATATGAGCTGCAGTAGGGAAAGAATCATTATAGTCAGGACTATTAGGAAGTATATATTACCACACAGTCTGATGAGATACTTAGTAAGCTCATAATTGACATGTTTGGAAGGCCCTTGGTAGTGATCAATTAAAGACCTATACTTATCAATCCTCATTTTGCCAATCTTGGTGCAAGTGGCAACATTACCATCTTTTTAGAAGATATTAAAAAATCTACAATTAAGTATTAAGTACAATTAAGTATAACTTCTGATTTTTTTTTATTAATGGTCATGAACACCTGTCATTTGTAATGTAGCAACAAAGAATATCAAAGTGTCTCGTTTAAAATATTAAATTTCATAATTGCTTAAAAACCATACTTTATTAATCCAATTCATTTCTAAAATATCACGGTAGCTAAATAACCTGACATTAAATGGGAGTTGATTCAACTATTATGCCAAGCCAAAAGAATGATAAAATTAGGATAAAGTTAATTGACATAAATTACAGACAATGTGGGAAAATCAAGTATCTTCTTTTTAACATGTTACCTGATTTCTCAGTAATTTAATCTTTCATTTCTCTTATATATTGCCTCATGAGAATATCTGCTTCTTAGAAATCTGCTAAGAAATTAAAAATCTCCAGTAATCAATTCACAATGATAAATCACAGAAGTACAAAGAATTTTAAGATGTTTTTAACTTCTTTCCATGTATGTAGTGAGGACTTTGTTTAAACGTAGTTCAAGTCGATTGCCAAATCATTTTAAGGACAAAGCAAAGTAAAAAAAACATTCCAAAAACTCCTTGAGGCAGAAACTTAAAGGTCTATCTCCAATGTCCACATCTTGGTATAACTAATTTTTATGAAAACGTTATTTCCCTTTTGCAAGAGTTTTCTGCACTCAGCTGTTCAAACACTACCTGTTTTCCAAGATCTGCCTCTCTTCTGAAGTCTTCCTTGACATCCTCCACCCATCCCAGGCTTTGATTTCCTCCTTAGAGTGGTCATTTTTATTTCCTTTGCCAATTATTTATTTTCCTTGTACTGGTAACAGCACCTTGATTTTTCTCCATTGCATGAGGTCTTAGTGGGATTCTTAATGCCTATCCTGCCTTATTTAAGGAGTGAACACACACTCAAGCAGGCCGACCAGACTCTTTCCCAGGAATTTAATTATTCAGTGGAATGACAAGGACAGAACAGTTAGAGCTGACCGACCTATCACAGTGATGCTGTGGAGAGCGTGGCCATTCATCTCCCCATTTAGACTCTCGGGGCTGTCTGGCTCCCTGATTTGAAACCTGTTTCTCTTCCTCCAGCTTTTTAATACAAGTAAGTGAACTGTCACATACCTTCCACTTAATTGATTTGGTGTAAGATAACCAAAGCCTAATCCTGTTTGATTGCCAAACAACAACTCTGTGTATTAGGTAACTTTTACTGGAACCCCATATTTAGAATTTATTTAGTCATGCATTTCCAAGTACTTTCACTAGGTGTTTTTGTTTTTCCATAATGTATTAGTCTTGTGTGTATAATGATATTGTAAACTCCTTCAGGGTTGGAATCAAGTGCTATACTTTATTTTCACAGCATCTCTCAACATAGCACTGGTAGTTGCTTAATAAATAATTGTTAAAATGGCGTCCAGCTTTCAATAATGATTTACAGTTTTCAATTTGCTTCAGAAAATGAACTTATTTTCATATCCACTGTGTGCACTTTTCAAAGGTGAGCATTCTTATTGTGCCTGAAGGCAGCATTGCAAATAGGAGAGATCATTGGCAGAATGGAGTTTGAACCCTGCCCCACCACGTGGGAGCTCTGGCAGCTGGGGCGTGTTAGTCAACATCTTTATAGTCCGTTTCTTCTTCTACTAAAGTATAAATAGATAGCTTCTACCTTAAAGTTGTGAGGCTACTACATGATGATGTAAAGGGAGTAATATAAAATTGGTATTAGGATTTAATAAATATTAATTATTTTTACCATCATTCTACAAATAAAGAAGATGAGGCACCAGATGTTAAAGGGGATTTTGCCTGTTCTCATGGTTAGTAATTGGCTGAGTGAGGAGACTTTGGAGCTGTAGGGGCTGTATACCCCAAGACCACGGGGCCGTCCATCACAGCCAGGTTCTGCTCTCTCCTTACTTATCAACATATGGCTGCCTTTATTTCTCAAAATTAAGTAAATATCCTGTCCTTTGTCTACCTCTATGGGTCTAATCTCCTAAGCCATTATTTATTTTAATTGAGTAGCTAAAAATAAAATAATTTAAAGACATAGACAGTTGTAAACCAATAATTTGTACTAACATAATGCCATAGCCCATTGAAAGAGAAAAGAATTAATTTGAGATTTTTTTATCATGATCGCCTTTCAATTATGATACACATGTTGGCTTCAAAATTTGTACTACTTGCTAATTATCAAAACAATAAATAAACACGAATCTTCGGTGGAGATCTGGAAAAAGTATAGTCTTCCGAATAGCGCAATTCAGTTTTCACGCTTTTGCATGCTGAAGGGATTTTGTAGACTGCAAACATTTCTGCAGCTAGCACTTGGTAACACTTTGTTCCCAACCCCTAAGCTTCGGGTGCACCTACGTGCAACAATGTAACAGGAGGCTTTCTGAGCTGTGGCAGACAAAAACGCCTATCTATTCGTCATTCTGTAGTAAAGCTAGCCTTGAGCGTGGGGTTGCTATAAATGTATCTTCATCTTGCTGCTTGTCACACTAACTGCCCCTTCGCAGTCAGCACCCAATCACAACACCGTGAGAACATATAATAGAAAGTTATTCTACTATAACAGATGCATTAGCTTGGGGAGTTGTACATGACGTGTATGGTATTTCCTCAGTACTTAATATTTCATCCCTTTGAGGGCTAATTGGGCAAAAAGTTCCTAGGACTATCTCTAAATGGGTGATAGGAGAAAAAGTGGAAAATATTTTAACCTCTTTCAGAGGAAAATTAAGCTGTAACCAATGTAATTGTCAGGTGATCAAACTGAAATGTAGTTGAAGTTACAAGGTTGACTATTTTTCAATCTTACCAAAATGGGGAAACTTTCCCTCTAATTTTCCCTCTAATTTCCCTCTAGGAGTTGATTCTTTAATTTTAAATTGCTTATACTTAATTTAATTGTGAAATCTGAACAGTCTAAAGCTTTTAATTTATCATTAGTTTTTTTTTGTTTTAAAGCTTGGCACCTGAGCTAACTGTTGTCAATCTTCTTTTTTTTTTTATTCTTGTCCCCAGAGTCCCCCAGGACATAGTTATATATTCTAGCTGTGCGTGCCTCTGGTTGTGGCATGTGGGATGCAGCCTCAGCATGTCCTGATAAGCGGTGCCATATCTGTGCCCAGGATCCGAACCTGCGAAACCCTGGGCCGCTGAAGTGGAGCGCAATAACTTAACCACTTGGCCATGGGGTGGCCCCATAATTTATCATTAACTTTATGAACATTCATTGATACCTATTATGTGTTTGGTGCTATACTGCCTAAGAAGAAGAATCATTCATTTCTCTCTCCTTCTATTCATTTGTTTACTATTTGTTGAGTGTGCACTTAGTTCTAGGCTCTAGGCACACAACACAAAACAATATAAACAAATGACCTTCTTTCTGTCTACGGTATGATGGAGGAGACAGTGTATAAACTTAATGAATAAATGACGTAATGTTACAGAAGTTAATAAGGTAAGGTGGCTGGGCCTGCTGGGAGAGGCTTCCACTTTAAATTGGGAGGTCGTGACAGGCCTCACTAAACATATGAGATTTGAACAAATCTTTGACAGAGGTAAGGTAGTGAGCCATGGGTATATCTGGCAGAAGGTACAAGCAGCACTAATGTCCTTGCAGAAGAGAAAGTGAGGTGGTTAAGGAGTAGCTAGGAGGCCAGTATAGCTGGGGCAGAGGGAGTAGGAAGAAAAGTAGTGGGACTTAAGACTTTGTACTTATTGAGTTCATAGTCCAGTGGAAAAAAGATGAGAATATTGATATTTAAAGTACAGTACAGGATTTGCTATAGTCCAAGTAATCTTAGGTGTGAATGGGGCTTCTGTATGACACTGGGAGCTTCCTAGAGGGGGGTGACCAAGAGATCAGTGAGATCTGAAGGCTGAGTACAAGTTAACTACATGGGAGGGTGGGGAAATCTCAAATGGAGAGAGGGAGGAGAGTATGGATGGCTTAGAGAGAGGACACAAAAAATATATTCGTGAAAGGGCCATAAGTTCTATATGACTGAGGAATAGTTGAGTAGAAAATGATGATAGGATTTATGTTACAAACTAAAGTAGTTGGATTTGACCCTTAAAGTCAGAGAGTGCCATTGAAGTTCTTTAATCAAGGGGATGATGAAGAAGAGTCAGATGACATTTGTTGCAGATGGAGTGAAGCCAAACTAGTCTACAGGCAGTTAGAAGTCTACAGCTATCATGTAGGGAACACCTGAACTGGAAAGAAGGAGTGGGAATACATACAAGAGCTATCAAGGTAGAATAATATACAGCTATTAGATATAGTTGGGTACGTGTGGGAAGTCAGAAGGAGATTGCAAATTCTCCTCGCAAGTTCTTGGTTTGATTACATGAAGGGATAGGAGTGACATTCCTAGACAGAGGAAGAACAGGTTGGCGGAAAAAGATGGTATTATCTTGAGACATGTTTAATTTCAAGTGCTTGAGGGATTTTTAAGCTGAGATACCCCAAAGGGGTTTATATAAAAGGTATATAGCCAAAGTTTGGAGTTGTTACACGTCTGGTGAAGTAGAAACCATGAGTTTGAATAAGGTTTACAGAAAGAATACATGGAATTAGTAAAGCAAAGGCCAGGTAGAGCACCCTGGAATACTTATGGTTATGGCCCGACTGGCAGAAGAGGGGCAGCAAAGGATACTGCTAAGAAACAGCCAGAAAAAAACAAGAGAGGATGATGATGATGACAATGATGATGACGATGATAACGGTGATGATGATGGGTGTGATCAAGACTTACAATTTTGAGAGTTTAAAAATGGTTAGGTTTTATTGAGCATTTACGAATGTACTTTACACTAGTTAAGGTGTTTAGTTTCAAAGACACTCTGTATGTAACGAACTGTTATAATCTCCCATTTTACATCTCAGGAAATGGAGGTGCTGATAATTAAACTTGTTGAGCCAGACACTGCTGTTAGCACCTTATACAGACCAAATAGTTTAATTTTTGCAACCACAGTGTGAAAATTACTATTATTACCACCCCATTTTACTTATGTGCTAACCGAGGCACAGCAAGTTTCAGTGAACTTGCTCAAGGTTACGGAACTAGTAAATGTGCAGGCAGTCCGGCTCCACAGTCCAGATGTTTAAGACCTCTATTGCCGCTTTTGTGAAATGGTGACAGACACAGATGCTTTTTCTTTCACAGTATGGATATGACTGGGGAATAACGAGGACAATTTCAATACTGTGACAGTGGTATGAGCACAGACTACACCGTATTGAGGAGTTAAGTGAGAAGCGAATGAAGAAGCACTCTTGGGAAGTTTAGCAGTGAAGAGATGAACGCTGAGGAGTCAGGAGCTAGGAATATATGTGGATTGAGAAAGAGGATTTCTCTGTTTGCTTTTTGTTTATTTGTTTAAGAAAAAGGAAAGACGAGTTGAAAATGGCAGCATAAAAAGGGAACCATGATACAAGAAGCAGATGGAAGGATTGATGGAGTGAGGTCGCAGAGAAGGTTGGGAGAGATGGGATATAAAGCACGGGTAATAATGTGGCCCAAGAAAACAAACAAACAAACAAACAAAAAACCTCACTGACTGACATCTACCCAGATGCTAAAGACAACAGGAAGACTGTCCAGGATATGTCCAGTGCATCCAAGAATTTCCTCTTACTTCTCTGGAGATAAATGTGATTGTGGCAAAGACCATCTGGCCTGGCTCCTATTTGGCCTGCGTTTTGCATCACTCCTCTAAGGAGCTGGGCCTGAGCAAACGTTGGCTCTGTTCTGAGATTAACCTTGGGATTCAAGCTTTTCAGGGGATGCTAGAATAAAATTAATTTTTAAACCTACCACAGGATGGGCATGAAATTCCTTTATTTTCTTTTCAACTAAATTAGAAATGTAGGGAATGACCTGGAGCTTAGTGGGTTTTTCTAAGGTTTTTGACCCAGAAGAGAATCTCTGAATTGGCCTCAAGAATAGCCTCAGAGATATGATAGGCTCTGATAGATCTTTCTGGATGGACAAGATGGGGGAAATTAAAATTCTGTCTTCTCAGGCATTTTCCTAATGATAGAATTTTCATCATATACACATCGAATATAATGTATTTCAAGAGGGCATAATAAAAACTATGTCATAAGTATACCGTTCATCTTTCCTTTATTTCCATTTGGTTACCAATGACTTATATTCATAGCCTGTTATGATGAGATCATTCTGTGGTTCGCCAATAAGTAAATTCACTGACTAAGTCTAGACCCATAAATTTAATATTTTAGAAGATTTTTCTTTCCCCTAGACTCATATTCTACTTAAGAATTCTTCCAGAGTTCAACTAATATTTTAGATGGTAATCTTGACTAGAAGTTGTTACATTTGCCAAATCTATACTTATTTGGCAATAGTAAGGTGCATAATTTACATTAAGTTACACATAATTACATTATGTGATTGTCTTTAAAGAAATAGGGCACAGCATACAAGGTTTACGAAAAGCTTACTTGATAATATTGGACAAACGAAAATATCGCAGGCGTGTACTTAACGCACTCAATTGCCATTCCTTTAGCCTCAAACAATCGTGTACACTTGCCCTCACACATGTGGATGTCAGATGGTGTACTGTGTTTTCTGAGGCTGATATAATCTGCCTATTAGCCCTCCCATAGACTTCAGAGCTTCAATTGGTTTGAGATGAGGTCACAGCAATTTCCTTGCTCTTTCAGTGCTTTACTAAATAATTTACTAGAGTAACCTTGCAGTAAGGATTCCTAGGGGGAAAAACGCCTCATAAAACTCACTGAATTAACCACTCACTTGCTCCTAAAATATCTATCCTGGACAAATGAGTCATTGATATATAGGACAGTGTTGTTAATATGCTGTGCTCTCCTTAAAATTTTGAGAAGTATTTCACTGAAAACAGATAATTAACAAGAGAGAGAATTGAATTAGGGGGAGACTTGCAGGCCTGTCATCTTCAAAATCATTTATTAAAATATTTGTATGGAGATCAAATCAGTATTAACTCTTCAAGATGTGGTCCTATTCTATCCTTCTCCTGTCTTCTTCCTTTCATCCTGCAAGATGACAACTTATTCTTCTGTGCCACCTTATACTAGGACACATTATATTTTTTATCTAAAGCAATATTACTTGGTTACTTTTTTAATTTAATGAACTGGCTCCTTGAAGGTATATGAGATTTTTGTGTGTGTGTTAGGAACATTGGCCCTGAGCTAACATCTGTTGCCAATCTTCCTCTTTTTGCTTCAGGAAGATTGTTGCTGAGCCAACATCTGTGCCAATCCTACTCCATTTTACGTGGGCTGCTGCCATAGCACGGCCCGACAAGTGGTGCTAGGTCTGCTCTGCGATCCGAACCAGCAAACCCTGGGCCCCTGAAGCAGGGCGCACGAAGTTAACGACTATGTCAAACCCTGGGCCCCTGAAGCAGGGCGCGCGAACTTAACGACTATGTCACCAGGTGGGCCCCAAACAGGACTGTTTTTTTCATTTTTAAAGTGAATGCAAGATATAAAGTCCTAGCTCCCTAATACTTACAGATATCAATGAGCAACACATACATATTATGAATCTGTTAAGAAATGGACATATACAAAGGGAAAATAACTTTGAAAAGTAATACACTATATAAAAAAATAGAAGTACATGATTTACTGAACAAGTAAGAGAAAAGAGTATGAGAGAATGAGAATATAAGGAGCCATAGTATACATTTAAAATCCAGTGCATTTAAGATATATTGATAACCTATAAACTTTTCACACCCTGGTGTTCAGGTCTGCCTCTGAAAATAAATACAAAAAAAATTTAAGAGACTTCCTGAAATTGTTTTGTTCAGATTAGGCTTCTATTGAGAAATAATTTAAATGAAATGCATGGATCTTCGATGCTCAGTCTGATGAATTTCGTCACTTAGAGACATCTGTGTAAGCACCACCTAAACCAGATATAAAACATATACCTCACCCCAGTGAGTTCCCTCGTGCCTGTTTTCAGTCGATTCCTGCCTTTCCAGAAGCATTTATTGTCTTATTTCTCTCACCCTGTGGTAATTTTTGCACTTTAAAAATCAACTCTATTGAGGTACAATTTACAATAAAAGGCAACAATGTTAAATCCACAGTTTGATGACTGCATTTTCTTGAGCTCATTTTCATCACCCTAAATTCTTCCAACACGCCCCTTTAATCAACCTCCCACCCGCCCCAGGTAACCGCTGATCTGCTTTTTGTCACTTTAGATTAGTTTTATCCGTTTCAGAGATTTATATCAATGGAACCGTGTAGTTCATTACTTTTATTGTTTACTAATATTTGAACTTGTGGATATAGCACAATTCTGATGGTGGATATTTGGGTTAGTTTTAATTGTGATCGTATTAAATAAAATTGCAAGAATAGACATCATAATGTAAATTCTTCGAATCCAAGAACATCATATGTCCCTACTTTTTTTAGGTCTTTACTTTCTCTAAGCAATGTTTGATGGTTTTCGGTGTAAAAGATTTTGCATATTTTTCATTTTTTGATATTATAACTGGTATCCTTTTAAATTTACTTTTACAATTTTTTTTGTTGTTGCTGCTACCTAGAAACGCAATTGATTTTGGTATGGCAATGTACCTGTGACCTTGTATCCTGTGACCTTGCTTAATTCACTAAATTTTGTACCCTCCAGTAGGTTTTCTAGATATATAATTATATTGTCTACAAATAAACTTTTACTTCTTCTCTTCTGAACTTTATCATCCAGACATCCAGTAAATGTTGATTAGAAGTAGTTATGGCAAACATCGTTACTTTTTCCCGATCACAGGAGAAAAGGGTTTAATGTTTCATACTAGATATGATAATAACTAGATATTTTGTAAATGCTCTTTACGAGAGTAATGAAATCTTCCTCTAATCCTAGTTTGCTGAGGGTTTTCAATCATGAATCATTGTCGAATTTTATCAACTACTTCTTCTGCATCTATTGAGATGATGCTATAATATTTTCCCCTATTCTCTCTATGTGGTAAATGTCATTGATTGATTTACTTATATAAATTAAACATTGCAATCTTGGAATAAACCCCATTTGCTCATGATTTATTACCATTTCTATATTACTGTGTTCCACTTGCTAATATTTAGTCAAGAAGAATTGCACCTATGTTCATGAGAGATATTAGTCTGAATTCTGTTTTCTTGTGATGTCATTGTCAAGTTCATATCAGATTTTTGCATTCTCATAAAATAAGGTCGAAATTTATCTCCCTTCTGTTTTCTGAAAGTTTGTGTAAGATTGGTAGTATTTTTTTTCTTAAGTATTTTACAGAAATCACCATAAAAGTAATATGAGCTTGGAGTTTTCACTGTGGGAAAGTTTTAAATTACAAATGCTTTTAATTTGATATATAGTAGACTATTTACATTTTTTACTTATTTATTGTGTCACTTATGGTAAGTTGCCTTTCCAGGGGATTTTTCCATTTCATCCAAGTTTTAAGATATATTGTTACAAAGTTGTTTATCATATTCCCTTATTATACTTTTAATGCCTGTGTGATCTGTAATGAAAATCGTTACTTCATTCCAGATATTGATCTTCTTTTCTGTTTTTCTTGATTAGGGTTGCAAGAGATTTATCAGTTTTATTAATCTTTTCAGAAACCCAACGTTACCTTGTTGATTTTCTCATATTTTCCATTTCTATTTCATTGATTTCTGCTATTATTTTTTAATTCTATTTGCTTTGGACCTAATTGGCTCTTATTTTTTTCTAGATTCTTGAACTGAAAGTTTCGATTATCTATTTTCACCCTTCGTAGTTTCTAATATAGGCATTACAGCTACAGATTTCCCTCTGAGGACTGCTTTAGTTATACCCCACACATTTTGATAAGTAATGTTTTCCTGCCCTTTAGTTTAAAATATTTCATTTTTTCTGTGATTTCTTCTTTGACTCTCGGGGTCATATAGAGGTAAGCTATTAAACTTAAAAATATTTGAGCAATCTATATATCTTATTGTTGTTGACTTCTAATTTAATTCCTTTCTGTTCAGAAAACAGTCCTTTTTATGTTTTGACCCTCTGACATTTATATGGCTCTGTATACAGTGCACTTTGGTGAAAGGTCTATGTGCACTTAGGAAGAATGGACATTATACAGTTGTTGGTATAGTGTCCTATCAATATCAGTTAGGTCAGGTTGGTTGTTAATGTTGTCAAGTCTTCTGTATCTTTGCTGAATTTTTATTTACTTTTCCTATCACATATGAGAGATGAGGGTTTACATTTCCATCTATGGTTATGAATCTGTGCATTTTACCACTATTTAAAATAACATGGCCATTATGTATTCTGCAACTCTGTTATAGGTTGCATATACGTTTAGGATTAATATGTCTTTTTCTTGAAGAATTAGCCCTCTTATCATTATGAAAATTATGTTTGTATGTCATGACACTATTTATCCTGAAGTTTATTGTCTGCTATTAATCTAGACACTCCAGCTTTCTTTGCTTAATGTTTCCCACCTTCTATTTTTTTCTACTCTCTCATTTTCACCCTTTATATTTAAAATGAGTTTCCTATAAATAGCATAGAGCTGGATCTTGCATTTGTTCAATATTATAATCCACCTTGTAATTGGAGTCTGACTCACATACATTTAAATAATTACTGATATGGTTATATTTTATGTCGGCCATCTCAGTATTTGTTTTCAATATGTCTCATATGTTTTACTTGCCCTTTATTTCTCCTTTCATGCATTCTTTTGGATAAGTTGAATATTTTGTGTTCCATTTATTCTCCTCTATTGACTTTTTAGCTATAGCCATTTTTAAACAATTGCTTTAAATATTACAATATGTATCTTTAAGGTATTACAGTCTATATTCAAACAATATACTACCTCACTGACAATGTAAGACCCTTATGACACTATAATCTTTCCCTTTCTGCTCTTGTTGGCCTATATCTTACTCATACCTATGCTATGAACTCCATAATATATTGTTATTTTTGTTGCTTTAAACAGTTAATAGACTTTTAAAAATTTAAATTATATATGTGTGGAAAATAAAGTGAAAGAGCTTAACTATATTAACCCAGATATTACCTCTTTTGGGCGTTCCAAATTGCTTCCTGCAGATTCCGGCTTTATGGAATTTCACTTCAGACTTAAGAACATCTTTTTAGCATTCCTCACAAGTTATATGTACTTGAAACAAACTCTTTCAGTTTCTATTGTGTCTCAAAGGTTATTATTTCACTTTAATTTTTGAAGAATATATTTATTGGGTATAGAAATCTAATCCTTAGGTTTATGGACTGAATGTTTGCGTACCCTGCAAATTCATGTGTTGAAGCCCAAATTCCTAACATGATGGTATTTGGAAGTGGGGCCTCTGGGAAGTAACCAGAGTTAGATGAGGTCACGATGGTGGGACCCCGATGATGGGATTAGCGGAGAGAGAGGTATATCTCCCTCTGCATTCATACATTGAGGGAAGGGCATGTGAGGACATGGTGAGAAGTCAGCTGTCTGCAAGCCAGGAAGAGAGCTCTCCGAGGGACCATATCAGCCAGCATCTTGATCTCAGGCTTCCCAGCTTCCCGAACTGTGAGAAATAAATCTGTTGCTTAATCCACCCAGCCTGTGGTATTTTGTTAGGGCAGCCTGAGCAAACTAAGATAGATTTTGTACTGAAAAGTGGAGTGCTGCTGTAACAACTACCTAAAAACGTGCAAATCATTTTGGAACTGGGTAATGGGTAGAGCTGAAAGATTGGTGAGGTGCATGGTAGAAATATGGACATTAAGGGTGATTCTACTGAAGTCACGCATGTGGATTTTCCGTTTTCCCAAGACCATTTATTGAAGAGACGAAAAGGAAGATTATTCTTGAGACTTCAGATTTTATGGAATTTGCCTTGCTGGGTTTTGGACTTGCTTGGGACCCATCACCCCTTCCTTCTTTCCTATTTCTCCCTTTTGGAATGGGAATGTCTGTCTTATGCCTGTCCTGGCAATGTATTTTGGAAACACATAACTTATCTAGTTTTACAGGTTCACAGCTGGAGAGGAATTTTGCCTTAGAATGAATCGTACTCCAGGTCTCACCCATGTCTGATTTAGATGAAATTTTGGACTTCAGACGTTAGAGTTGATGCTGGCATGAGTTAAGACTTTGGGGACTGTTGGGATAGAATGAAGCTACTTTTCATGTGAGAAAGACATGAATTTGAGGGGACCAGAGGAGGAATGGACTGAGGGTTTGTGTCCCTCCCCCAAATTCATATGTTGAAGCCCTCCCCCACAACGTGATACTATTTGGAGATGTGGCTTTCGGAGATGATGAATGTTAGATTAGGTCATGAGAATGGGACTCTCATGTGGAATTAGTGGCATTGCAAGAAGAGGAAGAGAGAGCAATCACTCTCTGCACGCATGCACCAAGGAGAGGCCATGTGAAGACAACAGCAACAGGTCAGCTGTATGCAAGCCAGGAAGAGGGCTCTCATCAGGAACTGAACCAGCTTCACCTTGATCGTGGGATTCCTAGCTTCCAGAACAGAAAGAAATTTCTGTTGCTTAAGCTACTCAATCTATGGTATTTTGTTATGGCAGCCCAAACACATTAATACACAGGATTTTTTTTTTCCTTTGGGCATTTTAAAGATGTTTTTCAGCTGTCTTCTAGCTTCTTGTTTCTGATGCGAGGTGAGCCATGATTTGTACAGTTGCTGTGCTATGTGTATGTTTCTTTTGGGTTTTCTCTTTTACTTTGGTTTTCAGTAGCTTAACCATAATATGCCTAAGTGAGGTTTTTTTGTTTGTTTTGTTTTTGTCTTTTGCCTGATTTCTTGAATATGAAGTTAATATCTTTCAGTAATTTTGTAATATTCTCAGCCATTAAAGTATTTTGTCTTCGCCATACACACTTTTTTTCTGGCCTCCAATTATCATAAGATAGATCACTTGATAGTTGTAACGTCATTTTTTCAGACAGTTCCTTGTGACTTTGATATCTTAAACGGTTGACTGAATATACACTTCAAATTTCAGATGATATGAAAGACGGTTACTATATAAACTCTTCAGTTTTTCAAACACAATCCAAATTTCTTCTAAACTATTTCTAAAAGTGAAGCTCCTAAGCACTTTGCTCACTTACAAACAAGAAATGAATTGTTGCTTAAGGAAATTTGCAACCATTTGATTAAATACAATGTTAAAGTTTATCACTAATTCAGAATTGAACAATGCAAAAAATGATATTCAAGGAGGCCTATGCTGTCAATTTTTTCCACATGGATAATAGTTTAATTTTCTTATGAAATCTAACTGCAATGCCTTTCCTTTCCCATCCTGGGCAATTGGCACATGGAAAAAAAAGGAAAATGATAGAATCATCTGCACTATTTAATTCAGTTTGCCTTCAGAAATTTAGTAGTCAGACATAATGTGCTTATCTTCTCCCACTGTAGGACTGACTTGTCTGCTGAATAGCTTCTATTCATCGTTATGTTACATGTCTACGAGTACACTAAACAATGACCTTGACCTCACTTCATAACTGTCATGCCGTTCTGATACTTATCTATATTCCTACACTCTGAGAAAATCTTATCAGTGATCTCTTCAGATACTCTATTCAAGTCTATTTCTTAGCATGAAGTGCATCATCTTCATGCATCATCAAACTTTCTCTTTTACAACAGTTTCAGACCAACATTAAGGCATCACTTTTTTTCATACTGTAATCTCCATGTACACCTGCTTCTCTGCAATGATTGATAGCTTTTGAACTGGTAGGTGTGTACGCCTACTGCTGTCAACTTAGACACCCTCCTTTTTAAGTGAAGAACTTAATGTGTTAGAGAAACAGCAATGTCAGGTAATAATAAACAATAAAAATCTATTTCTTTAAGGTCTACTCATCTCAGAATCATAAGTAATATAGTGTCTATTGAAAATATTAAAAATATTTTACCTTTCTGAAGAACGGCAGAACTTATTTTATTTTATTTTCTAATATATCTTCTTAAGGCAAAAGAACTCTATTGCATACAGAACCCAACCACTAAGAACAGAAAAAAGAAATAAGATATTTCTTACAAGAGTTACACGGTCCTGTATGAATAGTGCTGCAGTTACACAGACCAGTGTTAATTTTTCATGTCTACAATAAAAAAACTTTAAATGTGTTAATTTTAATAGACTAATTGTAATAATTCATAAAAGATTTTACTAATAGGATACACAAATAGCAAAATGAAAGAGAGAGAAAAAGTTCACGTGTGTACGCGTGGCCAGGGGGAAGCAGATAAAGTGGAAGGGGATTTAATCACCACCCAAAGCGAGTCCTAGAGTCTTAGAGCTAACCCATCATTTCAGAAAACAAATAAAACAAAACAGACAAACCAATAAACAAGTAACAATTGATCCTAACCATCAACGATAGTATCATAAAACCAATAATTTATCAATTTTATAATCTAGATATTATGCCTATTAAAGCCAGGCATTCCAGAGGCCATGTTTTACAACCAGCAAAACAACTTGTTTTTACATTTATCACTGATATACGGGAGCTTTCACTTATAAATGTCTGGGTTATCTGATGGGAAATTGAACTGGGGTCTTAAATTTTCACTACCGGATGTTATGGCTCAGTGTCACTCTAAATCAATGGTGTTATTACTTGATGGTTACAAGTAAAACTATCATCCCAAACCACAGCGTAAGTGACCCCAGTTGCTCTGTTTTCTTATTGGAATTTCTTCACCCAAATTAAGTAAAAATAAACATTCATATTGGAGTTTGTGCTTGCCCTATGATTCTTAATATAAAGATTGATTCAAATATGTTTTCAAGATCATAATTAATTTTTCTAAATATATTAGCTTTGCTAAGTGATCGAGCACTTCGTGACTAGTTGCATCTCTCTCAAGTAACTGAATGTCCTACCTCTAAAATGGGGTGGGGTTCTTTTTGTGTTTTTAAAAACTATACTTAAATGTATAAAGAATACAAAACCTTTTTCTCCCCTGAAAAAAATGACAACAAAACTTTCTTGCCCTCTCAGCGTATTATTCCATCAGTCCTTTTACTGGCAAACTTTTTTTTAAAAAAAAATAGGCTACATTTACTCCTTTCTCTCCAATAGTGTAGCTAGAATTAACACTACCAGTAATTCAACACAATTGCTATTAATAAAACCTAGTGGCAGAACGTATCTTTTCTCATTCTTCATTTTCTTTGACCACATTTAAAAAATTCTCTCTCTATATGGTATTGAATAGGGTAGGTTTCCTTCTATTATTCCTGTTTTTTCTATTGCAGTGGCTCTACTTATTTTCAATGTAGAATAATTCCCAAGCCTCATACTCATTTCTTTCACTCTGATAAAATTCACCTACTTAAAAAAAAATTTATTTTAACTATCATCACATTATATATGTTCATTACATACACATCTGGCCTGGAACTCTTTCCTGATTCACAGTCCACTTGCCAGTTGCCTAATGAATCTCTCAAGTCAAATGCCTTCCATCACCTCAAGTTTAATATATCTAAAATTTAATTCACCTCCATCTCAAAATCAGCACCCCTTCCAGTTTCCTGATTTCTTTTAATGCTCCAATCATTTCTACTGCTTTCCTCCAGGCTAACAAATTAAGGTCATACTCCACTCTCCCAACCTCTACCTATTATGCCTTTAAGAGTTTTCCTCCTGTGATCCATTTCTTTATATTTTCATTGCCTCTTACGACTTCAGACTCTTATCAACTCAATACTAGGTCAGTGTCAATGTTAGCTCATTCAAAAATATTTAGGGACTGCATATCACCTACCAAAGGTTATGCAAATGTTGTTGTCTGGCATACAAAATCCTCTAAAATCTATATCCCACATTATTTTCCCAACCTACCTCCCAGGGTTTCCTTTTATGCAACCCTAGTCCAAAGCATATTAAATGAAGTTCAGATGAGGAAACTTTTCTATGTAGGTCATCTGTGTTGCATTCCCCCTGGGGAATGGCATTCTGCTTATCCTTCATATCCACATACAGTTGGCCCTCGGTCTCCATAGGTTTCACATATGCAGATTCAACCAACCACAGACTGAAAGGCCTAGGGTGGTTGCATCTGTACTGAACATGTACAGACTTTCTTATTGTCATTATTCCCTAAATAATACAGTCTAACAACTATTTACGCAGCATTTACATTGTATCAGGTATCATAAGTAATCCAGAGATCATTTAAAGTATGTGGAAGGGGGCTGGCCCCGTGGCCAAGTGGTTAAGTTCGCGCGCTCCCCTGCAGGCGGCCCAGTGTTTCGTTAGTTCGAATCCTGGGTGCGGACATGGCACTGCTCATCAGACCACGCTGAGGCAGTGTCCCACATGCCACAACTAGAAGAACCCACAACGAAGAATACACAACTATGTATCGGGGGGCTTTGGGGAGAAAAAGGAAAAAATAAAATCTTTAAAAAAATAAAAAATAAAAAAATAAAGTATGTGGAAGGATGTGCGTAGGTTATATGCAAATACTATGCCATTTTCTACAAGGACTTGAGCATCTGTGGATTTCAATATCTGCAGAGGTCCTGGAAACAACCCCCCGCTCTGATCCCCCCGTAATAAAGAGGGATGATTGTACTGAAGTTGAATCTATAATTCAAGGCCTAGAGCAAATATTTTCTTCTGTAAGCCTAAATGATGCCACTCCTGCTTCCCTAACCCACCAGCTTGAACTAACAGTATTGTCACATGAACGCTGCTTAAAGGCAATCTGCCTTGAGTACGTTATTTATACCACTTAATGACGTTCTGCCATGAGCATATTATTGATGCATTATATTTCCAATTGGACGTAAGAACAGCACATATTATTTGCATCTGCCACCACCTTATTGCACTTAGTTGGGGAACCTCAAGTATTTGTTGAGTGAATAACTCAGTTAGCTGAAATTCACTGTGTCAATTTTATGTGTTAACCTGACTGGGCCACAGGGTACCCAAACATTTGTTCAAATATTATTCTGGGTATGTCTGTGAAGGTGTTTCTGGATGAGATTAATATTTGAATTGGTAGAATGAGTAAAGTAGATTGCCTTCCCTAATATGGGTGGGCCTCATCCAATCAATTGAAGACTTGAATAGAAAAATAGTTTAAGTAAGAAGGAACTCCTCCTGTCTGATTTGCTGAGCTGGGATATCAGTCTTTTCCTGCCTTTGGACTCTAAATGAAAAATCAGCATTTCCTGGGTCTCAAGTCTACTGGCTTTAAGACTGGAACTTACACCATCAGGCCTCCTGGGTCTCCGGAAAGTGGGACTTCTCAGCCTGCATAGTCACCTGATCCAATTCCTTGTAATAAATCTATCTATGTATATATATACACACACATATCTTATTGGTTTTGTTTCTCTGCAGAACGCTGACTCACATTTCTCTTTTTCCATCTTTTTGAGATAAAATTGACATTGTATTGTCAATTATAAAATTGACACTGTAAACTTATTGTATTAGCTTAAAGTGTACAACATAATGATTTGATATATGTTATATTCCAAAACAATGACCACAATGTTTAGTTAACATCCATTATGTCACATAGCTACAGATTTTTTTCCTGTGATGAGAACTTTCAAGATCTACTCTTTCACCAACTTTTAAATATAAAATAAAATATTTCTAACTATCAGGATCAGACTTCAGAAAAATTTTGAAAAAAAATCTTAAAATTTGGAAATAGTTTTTCTTTAATAGAACCTAGGGATTTATTGTGCTGTCAAAATAAATTTATTTTATTTTTCAATTAGTGACTTGATTTTTAAATATGAAATGGTTTCAATTACAATCAAATCACTCAGACGGAACGAATACTTAAAAGTTGTCAAATATTTGCTATTATTATTAAGGGAAAACATACTGCCTAATAAAGCAAGTCGGCTTTTTAAAACTCTTTTATACTATTAAAGAAAAAGCAAGGATGTATGACTACTTTCTTTTCTCTTAATGCCATTTTGAAGTTCTACAGGGTTCAATTATATTTCATGGCCATTTTTACTCAACATGTATATTTTTCCCTTCTGTTTTATCCACCAAACACATCATTGAAAGAAACAGCCACATAACAGATATTCTTTCTTCATGAAACATTGCTACATCCAACAGTCTTTTCTCCAGAGCACTCCTTCTCTGGCCCTCAGCACACTTAGATTCCCGGTGTCATCTCCCCCCATTCCGGCCTTGGATCCATAGACGCCCTGAAGGTTAGTTTGGGCAACATCAGGTATAGGCTGATTTCTCATTGCCACCTAATTCAATCCCTTGAAAGGAAGGCATTTTATTTTCTAAAGGAATGTGTAGTGAAACTTCCAGATGACAAGAGGTGAAGCCGATGTAAAAATGTGCTAGCTATATAGCACGTTCCATATGGAATGTCTTGTTTCTTTACAAATAATACAGCAATAATTTATAAGAGTATTATCCAGAATGGTGCTTCCCAGAGTTTTTGGACTCGAAATCATCCATAAGCAAAGCAAAGGCCCCCAGAGTGCAATTCCAGAGCCCATTCCTCATTGAGGGGCAGGGAGGGGAGTGGAGAGTAGCATACAGCTGTTTGGTTATAACAATTAGAGACCCTTTTCCACAAAAAAACTAGAGAAGAAAAATTTAATACATATCTACTATATTAATAAGTGTATGACAGTATGGGTTAGTAATAGGGGTATGGATATATGTGTTGGAATCACAATACAGATTTTGCTCAACATCTAGTTATTTTTTAAAATAAGTTAAAATGCTGTTGAAGCATGTATATGTCACTAAACACAACTGTACCCAAAATATTTTAACTTTTGTTTTGGAAGATTAGCCCTGAGCTAACATGCACGCCGAGTGTGGGGACCTGAAATTGGCCACCCCAAGATATGTCTCTTTGGCATCAGGATTATTTGAGGCTGGTTGCTTTTGATAAACTGGGACAGGGAAGGAGGCTCTGAGGAATGGAACTTGCCCTTTGTTAGGACATGTTTACATTTGTAAGGTAAATCTCTATCTGTAAAGGTGCCTCCCTCTCTGTACCAGGAAGAAGAAAGGAGATGACCTTCTCTCTAAAAACTCTTAATCAATACCAAAGGCAAGGACTTAAATCTGCATTTTATTGTGCTTCTCTGGTAACCTCCTGTAACTGACTTCCCTCCCCCTCCCAACTTTGGCATTTCTTAAGGATAAAGCATCTTTCCTTAGGCTAGGAACTGATTGCTGTGCTCACCTGTGACCGCCCAGCTCCAGACGATAGACTTGCTTCCTGCTACGCCCACCGAGATAGCAGACCACTACCTGCTGTGTCCATCAAGCACTGTGCCGACAGGGCAATCTTGTGACTATTGTGGGAGGGACATTTCAATCATATGTGAAACACCCCGTTTGGGGGTATATAACCACTATGTGCACCCCACTTCTCCGGTGCCCTTTCTTCCTTCGGGAAGAAAGGCCCCGGGCCATGGTTCCTCATAAAGCTTTGTTTAATTTTCTCTTGCTATTCTGTCTCATGTGAATTTAATTCGTTCTCCGGCCAGACGAACCCACATTTGGGGAGAGGAAATGTCCTCCTCCCCTACACCTAGCCTCCTCTTTTTGCTGAGGAAGACTGGGCCTGAGCTAACAACTGTTCCCATGTTCCTCTATTTTACACATGGGACTGGGACACCTGCCACAGCATGAGATCTGAACTGGTGAACCCCGGGCTGCCAAAGCGGAGCATGTTAACTTAACCACTACGCCACTAGGCTGGTCCTCCAAAATATTTTACATAGATAATTACAAATGAAGTGAAACTGATAATAATTTACTTTCAGAAGTAAAAAATGATAGCCATTGAGAGCAATGACCAACCCCACTCCTGATGTACTGATTTCCAAGTGTCTTTAACTCAAATTGCAATATTTGCCTATGTGCATGTACAGCAAAAATTTTGCCACATGAACTAGAATGATGTGTAGCAGACAGATTTCTTAGTTGAAGACAGAGTTGAAATCCTCAGTACAATATGGAAATATGTTAATTTAAATTTCATTGATGAAACTCCTTTGTCACGTAAATACTACAGGGGTTGATGCACTTAAGAGTTTCTAACTATTTATTTTAAAATTGATAGTCTTTTCTTTGCAGACAATCTCACTTGCATTATTTTTACTTTAAGGTATTTTTTTCACAAATGGGTAAAAATTTAGGAACTCAATCAAAATTATTAGAGCGTGTTTCTAAAATTATTCTATTAAGTTCGTGGCTTGTCAGTGATTGCAAGATGGACTACAAATCCTCCATTATCAATGAGTGTCCTGGGCAGACTTTCGGATAAACACCAGAAACCAAAATTAAGTGGTTCGTGTGGCAGATGTATATTATTTTATTTTTTTAAGATTGAAAAATTCAAAATGTTTATAAAATAAATTGTGGAGATAAGATAATAAAACACTAACAAAAATATGAAGTTTATTGTCCATGCTCAGTCAAAATGTATCAATCAATACAATAAAAAATAGTGACCAGAACATGAAAACTTTGATCTTCTAAAACTCATCTTTATTTTCAGAAGGTGTGTCAATTCCTGTATTTGTTGCAAAATATAGATTTCCTCTTCAAGAACATAATTCTAATTTTTTTAAGGTAATAATAATTATTTCTGAGAGAACATTTCTTCTGTTTATTCTCTGCAGCTCTCTTCGAAACCATTTCTGTTGTTTTCTTTTCTTTTGGTCTAAATATTCATTTAACCAGCCAAATTCTCATTCTCACTTAACATTTCTCTCGGATTCTGCATCATCAGCAACGCAGCTGTCAAATAACTTGTGCTATGGACAGATTTCTCATCTAGATGATTCCTAGCTTTCATTTAACTATGTTTAAAAACATGTTTTTGGACATTTTATGCCAAACATATAATTGTGAGTAAATAACCAATCTTGTCCAATGGACTTCTTTAGATTCCCCTCAAAACAAGATATACTATTAGGGAAAACTTTTTTTTTTAAACTCTATCAAAATATAAATTCCATTAAAAAAGGATTATACATTTATGTGAAGACTTTTATAGAATATATTACCTGGAAGAAAGGACTCAGAGCAGCTGACCTGTGATCTCTTCTCTGCTTTTATTAAGGACAGCCTCAGAAAAAAGAAAAGAAAGCAGGCGACCCAGTCTAATCTTCTTGTCATCTGAATCTTTGGGTAAATAAACTGATTAGATTTGCTACAAGGAAGAGACCTGATTTCTGAAATGACCAGAGAATGATGCCCTGGCTGAAGATTAGTTAAGTAAATAGAACTCAGCACCTATTAAGGCCTGGTCTCCTGTAGAATATCATATAAGTTGTGATATTCAAAACCCTCAGGCTATAAAATGGACAAGTTTCACAATTTAAGTTTTGCCCACTGTGTTAGGGAGCCTGAAAATCTCCCTTAGGGACCTCACTATATTGGGCCAGAGTGGCATGTCCAACATGGGAAGAAGTGACCTGGAGGACAGTCTTGATATCTGAGAAGACTCTGCTTCATCTGAGCTTCTTGATCACCTGCATCTTTGAAATTATCTAGTAAAGTGTGATAGTGAGTAAGATATCTAATTCATGTTAGTCTGATTTGACAGTCTTATCCTGTTTGTTAGCTCAGTACCTTACCTGGAGACTGTATGAATTTGATGAGGCAAACATATGTTATTTCCTGATAATACTTACCTGCGAACATGAAGAAACAGAGTGAACACTGAAGTACAAACTTAAAATTGGAGAATGTTATTGAGAGTTTCTGACCGAATTTGACCTTCAGTGAGGATTTAAATTTATTAGTAAGTTTCCGTCTCTGTTATTTGTTTCTCATAATGGCCATAATTGAAAGAGAATTATTCTGTAAAAATCCTAATAATGCTATCACTTAAACAGCACGCATTACGTTTTTAAGTTCACATACCCTGTGGTATATATCTATCACCATAGATGAAGTAGAGTTTACTATACAGAGACATAAATTAAAGTGATGCCTGAATTTTAGTTTATTTACTTTCAGGCTTACCAGCCTTGGATATATTTCTGTAAAGATTTTTACTCAAGGTAAATACTTACACAATATGACTTTATTGATGAGAATGGCATAAATTCTACAAAAATCTCTTGTAGACTGAGACATTTTCTTAAACAGTATCTGTCAGCCTTGTTCCTTTCTATTAAAGTGTCAGTTAGTCTAGTAAACTAACACTCAGATTGCCATTGAACTGGTTTTGTAGTCTTAAAATGAATATTTATGATACTCCATTCACGTCATTGAAATGCTTTCATGTTATCGAGTGCTATTCCTTCCAATATTCCTTGCTGTAGTTCTGGAATAGCAAATCTCTATTTACCTTTCAACTTTTTTGAGTAGCTAAGTTTTCATTTGATTGCATTCAGGTAAACCTGAAGTTAATTTTCTACAGTATAACAAACATATTGTATCTTTGACTTTATTGAAGTTTATTGTGTTCATTGAAACACATTGGTTTGGGTCAGTACAGGGCTCTCAAAGAAAGATGCGTTATAAGAAGGAATTGTAACTGTTACTGTGTATATTAGAGGATATGATGGAGAGTAATTTTTCAGTAAAATATGTTTGAACTATAGTTTCTTCATGTTTGATCCCCAATACCCACACAGACACACACACACACTCACACTCACACACACACACACACTCACACTCATATGCATACACCTACATCAGGCACATGGTTTCTCATAGTCTCATTTCTCAAAGGAAAAAAATACATTTTACACACACATACACACACACACAATTGGGTTTTCACATAAATCACAATTTAGGGAAGGAAGCCAGGATACTGCCTGTCACCACCTCTCTGGTTTGCTGTCCTGCTCCTCTAGGGCGGCCAAGTTGAAGTCCAGATAGGAGAGACTTGTTCCTCTTTCATCATGTGTTTTTCTTTTTTTTTTTTTCGCCTTGACTCAGAGTTCCATCTCAGATATTTTCTACCAACAGAGAGATGGCACAGCACTGTGGAGGGTACTGAAGGGCACAGAAATTTATAGAAAAAGGAGCTATGGAAGGGTTTTATGTAGGACTTTATATAGGACTTGACTGATTCATGTTTTAGATGGATTCTTTTGGGAATTTTGTGAAATATGAACGTAAAAGAAGCCAAAGTAGGAGCAACAATAAAAGAGCTAGGAGGCTGTTATAGTTTTACAAAACAGAGAGTAGGAGCCTTCGGTAACCATCACCGTCATCATCGCCAATAATAATAATAATTGAAATAACAATAGGAGCTAATGTACCTAGATGGTTGGAATGCAGTTTATGACATTGCCATAACCTGACTTTATTTTCTCTTCCAGTATCCTTTTAAAATGCCTACAATAGCTATAGTATTTCCCTGCCCTCCAGGAAAACTTGAACAGTCTTCTGAGTTTTCTGCTCAATCTTCAGTAGTAAGGAAGCTTGCTTCCTCATAGGTTCATTCATTCAGTAATCAGAAGTATCCAGACAAAAACATTAACCACAAATTGATCTTTATTTAAGGTAACACTCTCCCCGCTTCCTCAGTGTACAGCCTGCCTTTGAAAAGGACATAGGATCAGCTTCTACTTTCTCTGTTGACTCCCAACTTCCACGAAGTCTGGTTGCTGTTTAACTCCCAGCTTAGTTCAAAGGAAGGATAGTAGGGAAAAGAGGTAACCTGGCTGACCCCTTCTCTGTTGGAATGTTTTTATATGTTCTTTGAATGCTCCCACTGCTGGGAATCCCATGACATTCTCAGGCTGCCTTTCTGCAGCCTGCATAGGTGAGGTATTTTATTTGTCTGTTGACTACTCCTTTTTGGGGGATTTCACAGGTAGGCAGCTCCATACACACGCTGGAGTCTACATATATTACCAGAGATTCCTCTTGGACAGAAATGAAAACCTACTGACTCCCCTTTCTCTCCCTGAGTCTTACATTTGCCCCCTTTGAAACACACATGCATCCTTTGCTATCTGGGGTGGAAAATGAAACGCTGCTCTCACTTAACTTCTCCACCAAAGTAGTTTGGCAGCCCATGTATTGATTTCTAGATTTCTAGGTAAGAGCAATATGTCTCAAAACTGTAGGTAAAACATATCAAGCTCTCTGAGTTGTCTTTTTGAAGTGCAATCTCTGTGTGTTTGAGATGAAAAAGAGAACAACCTACATCCTATTTCTCCTGGGGAGCAGGATGAGGCTTCATATCTTTCTCAAGAATTTTTCTCAAATTACTCTCTTGATCTTTTTTATAGTCTTATATTGAGTGAAAATTTTCAAGTATCATGGATACAATTTTTGACTATTTCCTTTGTAAATCCTTCATATTCTGATCTGATTTTGTAATTTCATATCTATTGTATCTTGATATCTTGTTGGAAACTTAAATTTTAACATCGTATTAAGGCACCAATGTTGAGCACTGGAATTTTGGGGAGGCACTGTTACAAGAGCTTCACACTTATCAATCCACTGACTCCTCACAATAACCCTGAGTGGAAGAAATTATTATCTCAATGATTCATATGAATGCACTTGTAGTAGAGAAGGATGGGGGGGGCATAAATTCCAAGAGATAGTTGGAGAATATAATCAGTAGTAAGTCTTGATTAGATATTAGAGATGATGAAGAGGATCAGATATAACTCTCAGGATTCTTAGCATGAATGTCTGTTAGATGAACTTGCTATGAAAGAATAATAATTTTAAAAAGGCAAGACAAAAACCCTTCAGAAAGGGTAGAGTTGATGGGTACACTTTGGAAAGGGGCTGCCAGAGGGTGATGCCTAACAGGTGGTTTAGTATTAAAATCTGAATCTCAGCGAAGAGATGTGGGTACAAATATAGATTTGGAATACATTCACCTATACGTGGTTTCTGAAACTCTGTCTATTGATCAACCTCACAAATCTGAAGGTGCATAATAAAAATAAGAATAGGCTGAGCTGGAACCACAGGCAGCATCAACATTGCAAGAGGAGATATTAGACACACACAAAAAAAAGAGCCAAAGAAGAAGAGATAGGAAGCTACCAGGAAAACCAGAAGATGATTATGTGTTTGGATTTGTGAAAATAGCAAGTTGCAGAACATCACCACCAAAGGTAGACGCAATGTCAATAAAATAAGACTCGAAGAAGACTTACTGGGAACAGGAATTAGGAGCTACTTAGAACAGCAAGGACAGCTTTATTACAGAGACGCAGTAGAAGTCAGATGACATTGGGTGAGAACTGAATATTGTATTTATTAGTTAAGATCCTTATGGAAAGCATGACTCATTGAAAATAGGATAACTAGAGGAGAATTTTATAAAGGGCCAATTTACAAAAATGAGGATGGGGAGTAGAAAAATCACAAAGGATATTACAATTGTTTAGTGCCTAAAAGCAAGGTCCCATTACCACTTCCAAACCTAGGAGTCATGAGGAGGGAAGGGTTACCAGAGCTCAGAGAGAAAGAATTCTGTGTGGAGGGGCCACCTCAGACTGGTGAGAGTTTGAATCAGATACTCAGCCAGAGTTCAGCAACTCCACAGGTAAATGGATATCTTTGTCTCACTTTCCTTCTGCCAAGATTTTATATGTGTTTCACATTGGTTAAACCCATTTGGAAGTTGTAGAACAAGCTAGTTCATTGATGTAATCCATACAGGTCAGCCCAGATCTGGAGAGGCACAAGTAAGATATCCAGGACAACTGTGATAAAAGGAGGTGTTAAAATCAAAAGTGGACTACTGTTTAAAGAAAAGTTGATAAATGGAAGTAAAAATGTCAGCTGCAATCAGAAGGCAGGGGAGGTCAGAGAAGGGTTTTTAGGATGAACAAGCATTGAGTGTGTTAATAGGCTGTGAAGAAGGATGGCTTAGAGGAAAAGAGGTTGAAGATATGGGAACTAGAGCAGTTCATTAATAGAACAAGATTCCAGAGGCGAGAGAGATGGCATCAGGGCACAGGTTGAGGAGTTGGTCTTAATCAGGTAAGGGGACACTTCTTCCTCTGATATTTTAGAGAAAAAAGAAGGATCCTTGCATATGTAGATATTTTATGTATGGGAAACATTATGTTAGAGAGATCATCTGGGTGGCCTTTGTTTTCTTCATAAAGTAGGGGATAAAACCACTAAGACTAAAGGCTGTTGAGTACAGGAATACATGAGTATGGGTGAGAAGAATGAGTGAGTGGAATGACAAGTAAATATATATTCAAAGGCCCAAAAGGGGTCAGATACCTACCATCCACTTTCACAGTGTTGTGATTTTCTCAGAAGAAGTCATTTACTCATGTATAATGATAGAGAACACCGATTTTAGTAGTCATGATCACTTAATGATGGGGATACTTTCTGAAAAACGTGTCGTTGGGCAATTTACTTATTGTGTGAACAACATAGAGTATATTTACACAAAACTAGATAGTATAGCCTACTACACACCTAGGCTATATAGTACCAAACTTATTAGACCACCGTTGTATGTGCAGTCTGTTGTTGACCGAAATGTCATTATGTGGCACATGGCTGCATTGATTCAATTCAGAGTTTTGTTGTACAGATGTTGCAGATCATGGACTAAAAACGCATTCAAGACAAGTGAAAAAAGCAGACATGTACTGGGTGAGAGCATGGGAAAGCTAGTTGAGAAAAGGGTCAGGGAGTGGGACAGTAGAATCTATCTCTGAAACTGATAAATTCCAGATGATGGCTCTAGGAGTAGGTGCCAGGGAAGTGGAGATGAAGGTATTGAAATAGGTTTGGACAGAGAATTGAGAGCTTAAGGCAGTGTTTCTTGAGTACACTTAGGCAAAAGAATAACCAAGGGAGTTAAAAGTACAAACATTTATAATCCATCTAGAAAGAGACTATCTCAGGAAGTCCAGGTTGCATCTGGAAAACTCTTTCTTATCTCCTTAGGAACTCTCATTGATCCGGTCTCAGTGCTACCCTTTGTGGAAACAGAGGCTTGGGGCGAGCCCTACTTGGAAGTTAATTTACAGGTTTAAATCTAGGTTAAAAGTGAGGATTGGAATAGAGAGGAAGACTGTGAGGGAGCCTAAAGTTTCAGTCTATGATTAGGAGGTTGTTAGATGACAGTGGAACAGCTTGAGGTCCATGTGGCCAATTGGCCTGATGCTCCAATCAGGAATTTGAAACAACTCAAATGTTCAGGACAGTAGTTGACTGATACTAGGAGCAGCAGTAAAGCACTAGGAGAATGCCAAACTTCTCAGCTGGACCAGTATCTTTTCATTTATAGAGAGGGCTACAGAGAAAGGAGTGTCCTGATGAGTTCCAGTTTTCAGTTAAGGCAAGATAAGTAAAAGCCTTCTGTGGAAAGCTTGAGAGAGAAGGAATGTTGGTTCACACTTAAAGAAGCATTGCGGAGAACACAGGGGAAAGTTTGCAGTTAGGAGAGTAGCATAATTTTTGATAAACTAGGAAAAAGTGAGCATAAAGTATGCCTAGTTTCATTTTTTTTCTTTCAAAACAAGGAAGCCGATATATTTTACCTCACTGTATCTTTTTGTCACTATTACTGTTTTACGCTATTCTGTGGAGAGAAACAGTGAAGAAGGAACAGTCCTGTGCAAAAATTCATAATTTAGAGTCGAAAATAAGAACTTTGAATGCTTATAAATGGAGAGAGAAACAGAAGTGATACATTTCCAAAAATATATTATTAGAACCTGCCAGCAAGCCAAAAGATACCAGGGATGTTTTCCTAACATAAACTACAGTATGAACATATACAAAATATGGTCTGACCAGAAGCAGCATCTATTTGAAGCCACTTCGTAATTTTTATTCTATTAATGCTGAGCAGCTAATAAATTCTTAAGGGAATTTTCAGACTATTGTCTTACTCAGAAGGAAGAAGGAAAAAGAGAAACTGCTAGTTTGAACTTAATTCTGACCTCCACAAAAATGCTTAGTTGTAACGTCATCTTGACAGAGACCTTAAGTCACAGTAACATGTCATCTTGCACCATCTAATAAAGAAAGAACGGAATTCTGACAAAGTCAGACGTTTGAGAAAAAAATAATAAAATGGAAAAAATTAATTTTTATCCCATGTTCAGAGATGATAACTGAAAAGTCGACTTAAAAGGGATGAATGGAAGATGCTAAAAATATAATTCTGATCACAAATTGCTAAATAATTACAATGAAAATTTTAAGATGAGGTAAGAAAAATAAATTCAGTTGGGTGGAGAGTTCTCCAAAGATCTCAAAATTCAAAAGATGTGTATAAGATAAAATGAAGAACATGTTACTAGGGATGCATACAAAACTGTACCCTGTATCTTTGAGGACAGTGCTACAATGAGGCAAGTACTGCGTCTCACACTTTGTCGGAGAAACGGTGGATAATCCATAAAAGAGTTACAAGGATATTTAGAAATCTTGATAGCATATTCTGAAAGGAATGGTTAAACAAGTGTAGCCAATATAACCAATTGAATCCCTTCTTTCTCCCACAATGTCGGCACCCCGTCTATATTGGCTTCTCTACCTCCCCTATGATTTCTCAGGCACATCTCATAGCCTTCTTGTTAATTTTTCAGTGTTAGAACAGTCTAATTTTCAGAGATTAAAAGAAATCCAGTCCCATTAAATAAAAAGTTTGATTCCCTATTTGATATGATATATCTCTTCTCCTCCGCTCAGATTTAATGTGGCTGTGGGAGATGGAGGAGTGCTATGCTCATTTGTTATTCCTCTACCTGGTCCTTTATTACTTCCTTTCCAAACATGCTGCTTCTGTTTCCTCCGTGGCCCAGGGGATAGATGAGTGGGAAAGATCTTCCCTGACTAGAGGAGATCAGTTGCTGACATCAGTTCACTGCTTGGGTGGAACTTTTGCAAGACAGATCTAGCCATATCATCCCTTCTAAAAGTGTGGACTCCTCCCACTGACACCCTCTTTTCACTCTGCTCTGACAGGCATCTCTGGCCAATCCATCCCTTGGGATTATTCCAACTAAGAGTAAGGCATCACCTTTCTCCTCTCTAACCTCCGGTGGCCTCTGTTGAAGTTCTCTCAAGTACTCTTTCCCTACATACTGCTCAGGTTCCATGATAGCTCTAGGGCTCTCTGAATACCCTCACATGATTTAAAGCGTGCAAGTTGGGGAATGGAAATCACTGTTCTCTCTCCAAATAGAAGAGAGTGGAGAGAAGATATCTTAGTAATCATCATTATAAATAAATCACCACTCTGAATAGCTTCCTTTGATTTTCCTTTTCCGTTTTATAACAGAAGAAAGAGGCCAACAGTCCACCCATTAATCAACAGTCTCTCTCTTTAGCATGTGTCAGCACTTAATGTCCATGGTTTTCAAGAAAACAGAAAAGGCCCATAGAACATTTTGTTATGCTTGCTATGCTGAAAAAGACTTAATGTTTATTGTGTTTGAAGGTAGCTGAAGACCAGAGCATCAGAGACATTTCTCTAACTCCAGAAGCAGAATCAAGACTACTAGTGAGACAAGATTCAGAGATGCGGATGAGAAAGGGAGTTCCACCCACTGTAAATTGATGACCTCCTCGCTTCTGGAGATTTTCAAATAGATTTTGGAACTATTTAGTGACTTTACAGAATCAAATCATGTCTAAGTAAATATGTTGTGGAGGACCACAAAGTTTTTCTAATGCCTCTGAAGCTTCAGGAAGAATATGAATTCTCTAATTAAAAATTAAAATGATCCCCAAGAAACAATCTGAAAAAGGGTACTAGTCAGCAATAGCATTGATTGCATTTATAGTTTTCTTATTGTGTTTTAAATGTACTGTTTTTCAGTGGAATCGCTGTTTATTTTTCATGTAGGAATTAATATCCATTATTGAATGGAGATTAGAATACTTTTCTCTGATAGGCTAATTATATAAAATGACATTCAACAGTTATTTTATATCACTGGAATTATTTGAGAAGTTTCAAGGTAAAGGCTATACCATCATTCACTCAGAAACGATATAGGAAGAGAAAATAATGTTGGCCTCAGATTTAATAGAATTTATTCTTTTCTGCTTTTTGTTCTGTCTGCCTCAAAAATTGGAGTTAAAATTATGCTAGACTCTGTGACTCTATAATGAAATGATATAGTGAAGTATAGGTTTTAATTGGAATGTTTACAAAGTTATCTCAGACATATTACATATTTTCACAGTCACATTTACTGTCTTCTGACTGAAGCTTACTTCATTGCAAGAGCATATGGCAGATAAGGATTTTTGTTGCTGCTATAGAAGTTTGACCTTTGGTCAAAAATAATCAAATTCATTAGTTAGAAGATAAATCTTTATGCCCTTTTAGTATTCCAAAAAATGCATTTTCCTCAACAACTTTCATGACTCTTGACCTTATATAAATACTGCTAATTTTGTAAGCAAACATGTTGTTTCCTTTGAATTTATATTTCTTTGATTACTAGTAAACTATTACATATCTTTTTCAAATATCTATTTACCATTTATGTTTTATCTTTTATTTTTGTCTCAGTATTATCTTTGTCAATTTATCTTTTGGGATTTTAAGGGGCTAATCTTGCTGACTTGTTCATTAAATTTATTTTTAATGTAAAAAGGTTGTCTATTTTTAAGTAGTTAAATGTATCATAATTTTTAGAAAACATATTTCTTCATCATTTTGATTAATAGGTTTTCTTCTACATTCTTTTTCAAAATATTCTTCTTTTAAATCGAACTATAAGTTATTTTGATACATTGTGTGGAGTGGGAGCTCTCATTTAATTTTTCCCACAAATCAATTCTATCTATTTAATAATACAGAATTTACCTATCAATTAGGATTCTCCCTTGCATCATTTATTAAGTGATAATACCCATTTGCGATGATGGTATGGAAAAATTGACCTACCCAAACCCTAGTGACAGGTGGTTTGCTCAGTCTTTTTGGTAGCATTTGAACAATATTCATCAAATATTTAAAATTTTATTTCTTTTTTAATAGAAAACAAACTTCTAAAAAGCTATTTTAAGATTAATCTAAATGACAAAAAGATTATTCTTAATATGCTAGTTGCAGAATTACTTAAAATTTGTGACTATTTGTAAACAACCTGAAGACTCAGTATTTGCAGTTAATTGCATTTTGATACTGACACGTTAATTGTATTTTTACTCTAATGATTGCGGCATAAGGTGCATTAATTCTCTTATTGTGTGCCTTGACATCAAATGAAATAGGGAGGGCCTCAAATGGCCTGACAACAAGTTCCCCTCCTCCTTTGCTCCTACAGATAAGGTACCCTAGCCTGAAATCCTCCTTTGCAATGGGACCAGGCACAGTTCTTCTTTATTCTTGAGTAGCAAATTTCAGTTCCCTGCCAGCCTGCAGAGTTATTCGTACAAGTCAATTATATCCTCCTGTGGCAACCAGGGGCACCCCATCCTCTTAATACTGCAAAGCCTTCCTTCTACAGCCCTGATATTCACTCTGTCCCCAAAATGCAACCCCGATGTGGCCCTGCATGGTGTGTGGTGTCCTCCTACCCGAGACTGTGAGGATAAATAACCAATAGACTGCTATCGGTCTCATCTGTCCAGTGTCAGGTCTTATGTGTTCAGCCATCTCCACAACCTTAGGGTGGGAATCTCTCCTCACCAAGTGGGTGAAGAGGAGGCAATAAAAAAATTAAAATATTATGCAGTGATTAATAAATCTTTACAACAATTTTAATCACATTTGAAATTCTCATGTTATAATAGTAAATGGAAATATTCAGGATTCAAATTCTATTACTTTCTTCTAAAAATATTTATATCGAAATGATTGGTAGAAAGTACACTAAAATGTCATCTTGATACTTATGACAGCCATAAAAATGTGCTGTTCTAATCTCCTAAGGGAGCATCACTGATTGATGACCCCAGCTGTGGTCCCCCTGGATCCATCACTGCCTTTCACACCATATGCTTCACACCAGCCTGTTCTCACCTGATTACTGAGCATGGCAGGGATGCTAACTCAGGACTATTCCTGCAAGACACTCTTCCAATGGGTGTCTTTGAATCAAGGATTTTTTGTCAGTCTAGTCTAAACTGTCTTAGAACTGCTTTGCAATCTGAAACTTTTCCTATCTATCGTCCTTCCTTCTTTTCTTTCACTGGAGTCAGGTCAGCATCACAATTTGAAAGCTCTTCTAGTTTTCTCCATCTTCCTTCTCTCCCCTAAATCTCTTGTATGTCTAATCCCAACTTGGCATCTGCTTTTCAAAGTCCTCAAACTAACACAATAATCTTTGAGTGACTGGATTATTGACGGTTTCAATTTTTCTCTAATTTTTCCAAAAATGATTGTATTCAGTCACAGAAAATAGTATAATTATAACCCATTATTTTATTATTTCATTTTCTTGCCAGCTTAATTTGTTTACCATACATTTAATATCATTCCATGAAATGATAAGGGCCATACCATAAACAGACTTGCAAATTTGTGGTAGAAACAAGATTGTGTCCAATTTAAATAATAAGAGTATGCAAAATAGAATAAAAAGAAATTTCACTAGGTAGCATTTCATTATGTGACACAGAAGAACAGAAACAAGGTCTATGAATTGTGAAAAGATAAAGGTCATGGTTAAAGTAGTGAGTAAAGTCTACGTGGTTACAGGATTGGAGCTGGTTCTTCAAGATAAGACAACATAAGGAAAGAGAATGGCAGAAATTTTATGGACAGGGGACACAGAAACTATGGAAGAGGTAAGCAAAAGGAATGTGTGACATGTTTGAAGAGCAATGAATAATTGTGGAAATATAATTTGTAGTTACCATTAAACCTGGAGGTTAAAAGACATGCCATTTTACTTAAAATACCTTGGCACGATTTTAGTTTTAAGAGAATTTTATGAAATGTTTAATCAGTTGACTTTTATTCTGTATGTGTAGCTGTTTGAACCACTAGTTAAGGAGTAAGAACATTCCACATATGGGTACATGCATTGTGAAGGTTTAAACACAATGACTATATCAGTCACATATGGGTATAAAAGTACCATGTTGATTTCTGACTCCCTGCTAAGTGTATCATTTGTCAGCTGCATACCGAGGATGTAGCAAAATGTCTAATTCATTCTGTGAGTCAATTATAGAATTCTGCTTACAATGGAAAATGTCATTACCAGTAAGTATACAGAAAGATAATGAGAGTATAACTTGGATTTATTTTATACCACTGTATGCAAGTCAAGATAATTGGACTCCAAGCTTTTGAGTAGTTATCTTTGGAAACAAAGATTCAAATAAATGATTGGTTAGACTACTTTCTTTGATTGTTTATTAAGATATAGCAGTTTTAACAGGTAATAGGATAATGCAGAATTAATAAAAAAGTAAATGTAAATTGCGTTTTTTATTTAAAAATCTTACTTCTCAAAGGAGAGAGATATTTTCATCTGGTTAGAAAATTTTCTTAAGTTGACTACTATATAATATTTCTTAATAGGGCTTTCTCTTTAACAGATATTTGCAACATAGGTTTAAAGGAAAATACAATTTGTCTGTTTACTTCCTTATTATTTTAATACAAAACATCCCTGGTTGCAATAATTTACTGTTGTAAAATATTCATTTTTAATACAAATTTAATATATGCTATATATTTCTATAATTTTAAATATAGTAATTACATGTATTTATGTACATATTATAATCAGATTAAATGTTCTAACAAAGAAAACTAATAATAGTTAATATGTATAATTTATAAAGTGGTCTAAAATAATTTCATCTAGTCATTTCAGCAGAAAGATAAAAATAAAATTCTTTACATATTCTCCCTTTAGAAGCAGAGATCCTACAACAAGAGATTAATAAAATTGCCAAGGTTATATAACAGGCAGATGTCGAAATCAAAATTCTTCCCCAGGACTTTTATTACAAGTTTGTGCATCTTTTCTAAATTTAGAGAATCAACTTTAATGGTACATGACTAATTTACCTCCTAAGTGCCTGATGTCTAAGGGTGATCTTAACTATAAAGATATGAAAACAAAATCATCCTTTAATTGTAACAAAAGTTCTCAAATATTATATTGGTATTAAATAGGAAAAACAATTATATAATATTCTCCATATTTGTTCATTTTCATACTGATAATATTTTTACCAGCAAATATAAGAGTTGAAATATGAAGCAAAAGTTAGTTAAAATACAAGAATAAAACCTTTAAAATATACAAGAAGGGAAGCAATTCTTTATATATTATTTCACGTGGTAAATTATGTTGTATTTTAAGAGAGAGGGAGAGATGGAAGGAAGACAGAGACAGAATGTGTATTCTACAGGAGCTTTCCTGAAAAGAAGAATAGAATGATTTAATTAAGATCAATAAGGCTGTGATCCTAAGGCTGTTTCTCCTTTGTAAGGACAGTGGCCATTAACGATCGTTCCAGAAAGAAAAAAAAGATGGAGCGAAGAGAGTAATCTGTAGCACAGTGAACATTGCTGGAGACTAGTGACCCACGGAAACAGAGTCAAAGTAAGACAAGTCAAGGTAAATGAGCAAACTGTATCACCAGGAAGGAGAGGGAGATTATGGGTGGCTTTTGAATCTTGAATTGGACATATGATTGCTAATTTGTGGATCAAAAGTTGAGTCTATATATCCATAGCAAATCAAGAAGGAAATAATTTTATCTTTGGAAGTATCTGTCTACACGTCATGTAAATCCCCCATGTAGCAGAATTTTTTGATTGTTCTTACTATATTGCTATGTGATGTATATGTGTGTATTTATATATGCGTGTATATATATATGTATATGTACGTATGATACATATGCCTTTCTCTTCAGAATGTTCTCTGTGATCAGGTGCTCTTTTTGCATATCTCCAGAGCATAAATTTAGTATCTGGAACATTGTAAGTGTTCAACTAATATTTTTGGAATTAATGAATAAATAATTGGTTTGAATAACTCCTAATAAATAGCTAATGCTGAAGGGCCAAAGTTAACTCTGGCTGATGTCAGTTCTGACTCATCATTATTGATTCAGGTATTCAACAGCATAAGCCATCAAGACTATGCCTGCTTCAGTAGCCTACACTTAAATTAGAAGAAATAAATTTATGAGAAAATATCCGAAGAGAGCAACTAGAGAATGGGAGAATGACCCAGCCATCGAAGATAGAATTGAGGTGAGTTCCCAGGTGACTTCTTCTATGTTAAATACATGTTTTGACTTTGGATCTGAAGCCAAAATCAGAAAGTGAGGCTAAAAGCAAAAGTCAAAACTCATCTATCTGGAACAGACTATATATTTTGTGAGTCTAGCATCAACTGCAGTGCCTGACACATAATACTGTTCAATGACTATATTTTTAGTGAACGAGTGGACTCAAGTCAGGTTTTCTTTACCATTTCATAAGAGAGTGAGAAACTATAAACAGGGACAACTGCAATAAATTCTAGAAAGTCCAATAACCTTTCTAACTTTCCAAGTCCGTGTTTTTGTTATCCTATGTCTAGTGTTGTCTTTGTTTAGATATAGTATGCTATGTCTAGGATGTTTGTATTCCTATGTCTAGGAAAATCATTGCAATTAGATTTGTTCTTAACTTTAGAAGCAACAGAAGGGGAAAGCTGGGAGAAAGGATAGGCTATGGAAAGGGGAACCCTAAGCAAATAAGGGGTGGCGAATGCCATCAAAGAAGCCTAAATTTCTCCGATCTTTTGCAAAAAAAAGAAAGTTGGGGAAGCCAACCTAGGTGAGAAAGGGTCCGGTGGCTTAACACCATTCATTAAATTTAACATTTTATAAATTAAAAAACCACGAGGCACCTCATCTCTAATTGTATACTCATATAAAGACTTATGATCGTTTGTTTTCACAGCATTAAAGAACCTGTTATCAAGCATGTTTTGAGTTTTTTAACATGTGATTTTCCCCTTTAAAAATTAAGTTATGAGAAATATTCTGGGAATATGGTAGCAGGAGCACATATCTCTGAATGTCCCATAAACATAAAAGTAGAGAGAAACTAAAAATCATGGACTACACCTAAAACAAAAGTAGGTCAACAGGCTCTCCAATGAAACCCACAAGATGAGTGCACAAGACCCAACTACCTACAGGTAAAGCATTCCTGTAGTTTCAGCATCTGTGGAGGAGGAAGCAGAGGGAAGAAATAAGCTGTGTGAAAGGCCTGCAAGCAGAGCCCCGGAATCACTGAGGGCGCCCGCTGGGAAGCACTGCAGGCCAATTTGGAAAAGCTGCGGAAGCTGGAGAGGGTTTACGTGTCTCCTTTCACAGATGGGTCAAAGGGAAACACTGTACAGTTTACAGTAGCTAGAGAGAGCTGGGCATATGAACCTCAGAACTAACCGACGGAAGCTTCCTGTGACAACAAATTCTATACGGAGGAAAAAACCTGTTAGCAATGGAATCCAAATTGAGCAGGACATGAAAATAGGGCCAAAGCACTGATATAAAATGTGTATGCGTGTATGAAAACATATGCTCATGAGATGAGAGAACTGAAGCCATTCATACTGATTATATAAATAAATATAAATGCCTGAACTCATCTTTAGAAGAAACTGTATTCACATTGCTAACAAAGCTAAATCCCCAACACTGTGCTATCTGTCTCTCTACACTACTATAGGTTGATCTCCAGGTTTTTTGGTTAAGAGAAAAAAATCAGTGTAGACAAAACTGTGTAGTGTACTATAGCATTTATCTAAGAGTGTATGAGTAATATATATATGTATCTACTGCATTTTTTAAAAAATAGGAGGATAAAGATAAATCAAAACTCCTTTATGAAAAGGTAACCTACACAGGATTGATGGAATAAAATGGAGGAGAGATAAAAACTGGACTTTTTTGAATGTATATGATTTATCCTTCTATTTTTAAAAATGCAAGTAGACATGTTTGGTGAATTTTTCTTTGCAAGCATGTAATAATTTTACATAATTTTTTAAAATTAATTTTTAAAAATCAATTCATAGATATTAAACATAAAATGAAAAAGATGAAGATAATTGTGTATCCAGTTAGAGGTAAAATCGTGCAGTAGGATACTATCCAATGAGCCTTTTAAGCAAACTACGTAATTGTTCTGTACATTCCTATTGGGAGACACCTTCAGAACAAGAATTTGTTATCAATAATCACCTTGGTTTGACTACCTTAAGAATGTTGGGTTGGTATCGTGAGATATGGCAAAGTCAGATGTCAATTATTCCCAGTGTCACTGAACGCCTCTCAGCATTGGAGAAAGGAGATATACGTGTGGGATAGAAATGAAACCTTGTGGTCCACTTTGAGTTGGAAATATGAGTATGAAACTTAAACTGACCATGCATCTTATATTAAAACAATGAGCAACCTTAGGGCATGGTTTGTAGCCATGAAATGATATGTCCTTTAACAGGGCTCTTTGGTAAAGTAGCTGAATTCAGTTCTAGGCCAGAAAACGATCAAGATAAGACTGGAACATTTTGTTGCACTACAGAGTAAATCGAACAGGTTCCCATCACTAAAGCTGGAATAATTTGAGCATCAAAAATGGAAAATAATTTCTTCAATTAACTCTTAAGTATCCTGAAAACAGAAAGCAAATAATTGTCCACAGTTAGAGAATGCCAGTTAACCAACACTCTCTTTTGAAAACTGGTAGGTAAAGACAACCCAGCATTTATTTCACCTTTCGTTTATGAACTGTGCCATGAGTAACCAAATAGTAGATAAATTTCTCTTTATAGAAATAAATACTCCATAATGAATAAAGAAAGAATTACAATATCACCATTCCACAACTCCTAATGAATCAATAGATCCAGGCATTGATCATTAATAGCTGCTAAAACCACACAAAGAGGGACAGCCAGACATTATGTGCCTCCTGATGGAAAAAGACAACCCTCTTTTTGAAAGAGTCTTACTTGAATATTGAACCTGACTCTCATCTCCTTTGAAGATCCAGCTCTCAATTTAAAGAAAATACAGAGTATGTTAAAGAAGAATTAGAGAAATTGTTAACAAATGATTGTGTTTTTGCTTGGTTCTATTATTTACTAAATATAACTCTTTAAAATGTGTAATTATTTATCAAGTGCCTCAGGCTTCCAGAAGAACTTTCCAAGTTCATTGAAGGAAAATTCAAACAGGCTTAAAAAAATCCTCAATATTAAATATGGGTATGATGCAAATGAGTTCAAGATGACTTCTGGTTTAGCCATGTGTTGACAGGCTAGCTGATGACATTCTCCGGGAAGGATTGCTTCTGAATGAAAGCATATTGCTGAAATATGAATGTAAAGAAAAAAGGTTAAATGTCTTCCTTTGATGTTAATCACAGAATCCATCTCCTTTTCATTCCAAGAATGTTACTGATCATCATAACAGAATTTGGCATGCTCCATTCTTTTCGCCCAACACATCACACTTGTATTTGTGAGGTGTCTGAGTTCCTGTCCATAGGTTTGCATCTTCTTAATATACACCCAGGATAGACTATATCCCTCAGGTATTTGTGAGGGTAACATGACAAATAAAAGCCAGTTTGGACTCTTTTCCTTATGAAGCAATGGCTTTTTGTGAAAGGGCTTAGATATTTAGTCATTTATTCATTCAGTCATCAAATATTTATCAAGAGTCCATTATAGGGCAGCTTCGAAGGGAGGTGCTAGAGATACGATGATTTACTTATTAAATTTATTTAACAAACAGTTTTATAGTACTCATTAAATGCTGGGCATCTTTACAACTGACAGATCTGTGATTTAAACTCAGAGAGGTTGGCTCCAGTTTCTGTGCCAGGGGTTCCCAAACTTTTTCCATTCACAGAACTTTTAGTGTCTCAGTAATTTATTTCATGGTGTTCCTAGACCAAAATAAATATCTTAGAGTTCCATTCTTTTGTATTTAAGTTCCAAAACTTATAATAGTACTGTATGTGGTACCTGAGAGATGTCCCTGTTTCAGTCAACTACTTAAAAGCTCTTCTGGCACCCTTGGGAGTTTACTGCATACCCCGTGTGTGCCTAGGTACAAACTTTGGGAAATGCATATTTACTTGTTTAACCACTACACATGCTGCTTACATACAAAAAACTCCCTACTCTTAGTCTGAAGTCTGACCACTAAGAAACCAGAAATAGTCTATCAATTTTAAAATTAATTTCTAAAACTCAAGGCAATATATAAACAAAATTATAACTAAAAAAAATTCCAATAAGTATGCACTTTAAAGTATTGGTTCTCAGTTATGGTCTTATACTGACACAAGAATGTGTCTAACAGTTGGCAGAAGTATTGTAAGAATCCTTAAATATAGCTAAAGTACCCAAGATTTGAGAATAATGTATATTTTAAAAATAGCATAAAGGTGATTCAAAGTTATCACTAAAACGTACCTTAATTCTCACATATTTTATTAAATGGAGGAAATAAACTATTACATGCATATCCAGTTCATCAGGAATTGTCCATTACTATCTTTACGTAACATACATATCCAGTTCATCAGGAATTGTCCATTACTATCTTTACGTAACATACATTCATGAGCATAGGTAATACACACGTGTTCATCATGAGTCATACCTTTTGCAGAAAAATGAAGTCAAGAACCACCGTTTAGAGTTACAAGAAAACAGACAGCATGATAAAGCAAAGAACATAAGTTTTCAGACATGAGAGACCTGGATTAGAATCCTGGATCAACCAATGAATCAGCTGTGAGACCATGGACAAAGTACATAATGCCTCTTAGCACATCGGTTTCCTCACCTGTAAAATGGGCAAATAATATTCAGTTTGCATCTTGTTCTGATTTAAATAGGATACAAAGAAGGCTTACTGCTTGGCACGCATTTTTAATTGAATAAATGAAATAAAGAAGGGATATTATTAAAAAGTTGACTTCCTGAAGTATTATATGAATAATATAATCACAATGCCATGGTATTTCATCGTGAGGAGAAATTGTTTACAGCTTGAGGGATCAAAAAAGATGTTATGGGAGTGGCTTTTGAGGGTAGCTTAGAGCAGTGACTTTCAAACGTTTTTACCATGGTCACAAAAAAATTTTTTCTGACTCATTTTTATATGACTCGTTAAAACTTTGTGTAATGTTAACACATTCAAATTAATTATATGCTTTCTATATTTTATGCATCCTTTTTACAACCAACTAAATTATTTTCATGTCCCATAGTTTGAAAGAAATTGATTTAAAGCAGGGGCAGAAACTGGGTTGGAGCTTTTAATTCAGAATCAAATAGTATATAGGTAGGGTCTGATCCTTCTAACAGTGTCGAGGGCTAAATACGCTGTATATACTGCCAATAAAATTACGACAAGATCTGGAAGAAATTTAAATGCTATATATGTTTTACATTGGTGTGCTCACCAAAATTAAGAGAAAGAAAGTTAGAGATTCAGGAATAATAAACATACACACACACACACCCACACCCACACAACTGTAGGATGAAACACGAGCAGAAAGCAATAAGGAGGAAGCAAGTGAGTGGGGAAGGATGTGACAGAGTGGGCTTTTTCCATTTGGGCAAATGCCCACTTTAGTGTTTCATAGGGAAACAGTAAGTCTTGGAGCCGTGGCAAGATGGAGAAGGTCAACCAGAGAGTCCCCTCTTAAATCAGGGTCCTTGATAAGAGCTAAAATATTCATTCTAAGTAATTATAACCATTGATTCAGTCGTAGGAGAAAAGTCAAATTCACTCTGGTGAGGCCCTCACATTTTCATAAATTAAACTCTAAATCAGATGACCCAAACATATAAGGAAACAAGCCACCATGAGCACAAGTTGGCAGGAAGAAAGAGGAAAAAAATAGATTTAGACCCCCAAGAATGCCATCAGATATTGGAGTTATTAGATAAATAATACAATATAATTATGTATGAATGTTTAAAGACAAACAGATAAAATAAGCAAATAAAATGAGACAAAAAATGACTAGGCAAATTTCACAGAAATGGCTAATAAACATACGAAAAGATGCTCAAACTAATTAGTAATCATGGAACTTTACGTTAGATTTCAATGGATGCCATTTCACACCCATTAGATGGGGAAGAATTAAGGTCTGGAAATGTTAAGTGTTGGCAAGAATGTGAAGCAATGGGACTTTTGTATTCTCCTACTGGGAATGCAAATTGGTAGAATCATTTTGTAAAACAATTTGGCACTAATTATAAAGATAGACATGTGCATTCTCTGTAACTTGGCAATTCTACTCATAGAAAAACTCTAACGAGGTCTAAGAAGAGAAACCCACATAAATGAGACCCCAAGATTTTACAGCCAAAGTCTAGGGGTAAAGGGAGAATAAATCTTCCATATGGAAGGGGAACAAGGAAATTTGCCTAGGTAGTAGAGAAAATTTGCTTAGGGGGTGGAAGAATTTGGAATGGTAAGCCAACTCTCATATAGATTTGAACTTAAAAATCATGCTACCTATGATGTAGAATCCATCCCCCCACACACCCCCCAATGCACACCACCAGGTCATTTAATTGAAAAATTATCTTTTCTTGGTAGCACCCCCTAGGAGACTGATAGAAATGAAGTAGATCTCTTAGGGGAACTCAACTTCCATTGAGTCCTCTAGTAATTTCCATGGGAATAATCTATGAAAGGAAAGGCATGTTTTTAGATATGGAAGCTATGCTCCCTTTCACAATGGTGTTCTAGGTCTTGCTATTGCTGAATGCCTGAACTCTTAGCTGTAGAGACACACATTGAACAACTGATCTGCTACAATCCTTGAGACCTCTTTTGCTCTGGAGGGGACAGTGTGTCATCCTTGCAGAAGTGACACCTACTCCTAATATGAGATTGCCCTCCTTGCCTATGGTACTTTTCTTTGGTTTAGGGTGGAGACATAATAGCAAGGTGGAGAGTGGTGTGATGAGTCTTATCTAGTAGAGAGGAAAACTGATGAATTGGAGAGAAGGGAGAATTATCAGAGCCAAGTCCATGAGCAATGAATTACACATAGCGCTACTCATTCTTGAAATGGCAAAGGATTGGAGGTTATGGAGGGTTGTAGTGGATCTCTTGGTGCTTTGCCCAAATCACCCTTACCAGAAGGGACATCTATCCCCCAACTGCTAAAGTATTTGCTGATGGCCCACAGTTGTTCCCGTCTCTGGAGAATCACAGATAACCTAGGCCAAACAGGAGCCCTGCTGCCCAAGTAGTTATGCAGAGCTACCCCCATGCCCCACAACCAGCCTAGACCAACGACTATGAAGCAGGTTATGCCAGAGTTCCCCTTGGGGAAAGACTGAAGCTAGTTTCTAGCCGAGGTCCCTTTCTTCCTGATGCCAGCCCAACATGCCTCCCTACCACCCTGCTCCTAAGCACTTCCTCCGTAAATCTCTTGAACACAGATTCCCTTCTAAGGTTCTGCTTCTAGGGAACATAAACTTTAAGGGAATCGCTGTCCAGATCCTTATCTTCTATATGTTTTTTTTACTAAAAATCTGTTTAGTCCTTCAGGCTGCATTCATGGTAGTCCTTCTGTCACCCAGTCAAAGAAAGCCATATTCCTTACCTCAATTGTGTCCTACTGTGGTGTATTTTCCCAAGGTGAAAAACCTCTTGAGTGTCTGTGGCAGTGGACAAAGGGATAACTCATAACACTGATTTCAGGATAGCCTTCTTTAATCATTAATGAAGGCACTGTAAACACATCAGATTTCTTATTTTTCCCTGTTTGATATGTATGTATGTATCAGAAAGATAAATCGATAGCAGGTGATACAAAGATAGACAGATAGATTTGGTATTAAGAGTAATTTCTGTTAAGCCTGTATTTTAGCCTTCAGTTCTTTTTCAGAAATTTGAAAAATGGAGTGTTAGAAGTAATGACAATTATTAATTAATATGTCTTCCATCTCTGAGTTATTGTCAAAAAATTCGTTGCACTGGGGGGAAGGACCACTGACAGTAAATCAAAGAGAAAATTGGCATGAAATATTAACTCTTAAAAATGACTTTCTTTTAACATATTTAAATAAATATATCTCACAGAGTCTTAAAACTCATCCCAATTATGTACCTTTAGCTGGAGTAAAAAGCACATCCTATCAGATTAAGTGCTTAGTGGTGTTCATTCTTTTAAATATAATGGTAATATTTTCCAAGACCTCTAAATTTTGTAAGGTACAATAGATGAAACCCACTGGAAAAGAGCTCATATGGTTTTGTTTCAGATACAGTAGTAAGATCATTAAATGCTATTTTATCAAATATATCACAAAATTATCTAATTAGTGTTAATCATTACCTGTTTCATTTTATAAATTATTTAATTTTTAAATATTTTATTTAATTAAATAATCACATTTAATATTCAGATACTCATGTTTAATTAAATGTTTTAATCTATTAAAAATAAAACTATATGTTAGGTGTCAAACCACTTATATTTTAACAGTATATATATTTATTTTTTGTATAACTGATAGAAATTAATGGAGTTACTTCTGAGTTTTTACATTATTGTTATTAATTATTCCCCAAAACCAAAAATTAGATAGACAGGCATACATTCACTAAAAGAAACCCATGGCTTTTAGTACATTCTTTGCTTTGCTCCATAAATAATATTCTAGTTTACATTATTAGCATTATTATAAATTAAGCAATGAAAGTAGCACATATATTTATGATTTTCTTATAACATATTTTAAAAAAGGATAACTAAATTAGATTCATTTTATTTTAATTCTGATTGCTTTGTTTGTAATCTATTTTATAAGATGCCTCTTTAATTTATTTCAGAGTAGTTTAAATATTATTACTAAAAATATTTTTTAAATATAATAATAATAATAGACTTTTTCTGAGAGCAAAGAAGTCTGACTTGACTGGCAGGTTCAACAGTAAAGACCACCCTTGCTTTAGATTGAATGGCAGATATGGTGAAGAAATTAATTGAACAAAATCCACAGCTCCATAGTTGTGATCACTGTATATCTATGTATTTATATCTTTATCTTCTTATTATCTATCCTCTCTCTCTCTCTAATTTCCAATAAAATCATCTTATGAAAATTATTGCATTGTTAAAATTATAATGAAATTAAAAATATTTTGATTTTCCCAACTCTTTCTGAGTGTATGAGATTAAACAAAGTGCCATTACATGAAACTGTAATATGCAAAGTAGTCATTTGATAAATGTGGAAAAGTATTTTTATGTTCTTTCCATAAACTTACTAAGGGATAGGTATTAATGAGTGGGTACACATCCTGTTATAGACCAGGAAGTTTATCATTTTTTGCCTGGAAAAAAACTGAAGGAGCATTTAATCATATAACCTTATCAACTTTTACTCTGATAGATCTTTAAAAAGAATTGTTTTCCCTGAAATGAAAAATTGCACTTGGGGTTTTTTAATGTCTAATTTGAAAGCAGTTAAAAGAATTGAATCATATTAAAAGACAATGTCCACTCCCAATTACTGTTCTATAAACGTGGCTTTTAGCATTTACATTTACCAAAACAAAAGACAGGGGAGAACTGGTGTTGAACTGGTCTCCTTCTAAAATAGTCAAATTCAAGGAAATAGAACACATTACAAAATTTCAGGATACTCCATTCTTCTAGAATTATGTGAGAGTAGGAACAACAACAGATTTACATGCATACATTCTATTAGAATAATGCTTTCTGTGTGGTAAATGGAGTGGAATCAGAGTTGTAGGAGTAAAACACACAACAATAGAGTTCTTGAATGTTAAAGAAGGGCTTCTTCATAGTTACCGCGTGTCGCCTCCCACCCCACCTCGGATGATTGAGGATGTTCTGTTACTTTTCTTGAAAGCAATAATTGAAACCACTTGACTTGAAACAAGATTTGTTGCCTCATCTTTAGAGCAGTGCAGGCTATCAACACCAATATTTTGAAAATTTCATTTGTTCTGCTACTCAGAGATGATAACCTTTCAGCAATGCTCTATGGTAAAATTTAGGTTGACTAGAAATAGCACCTTTCTTTTTGAAAATGGGGAAGGGTACTTATGCAAGGAGGAGTGGAATAGGAGTCCAGTAGGATGTCAGGATCTCAGGTGCCTTATCCTGTAGACCAGGTACAGGAAGGAGTGCATAGGAAAACTGAGGATGTTGTAATTGATTAGCTTCAAACCACTCCTGCTAAGAATGTCTTTGTTTACTCCTAGAATTACACAAAGCCCAGCTGTACGGTAGACCCCTGCATTAGGGTAATTGTGTAGGGGACCAAGTAGCACTAAGTATCCTTTTAAGGTGAGAGGTAATCCATTAAAATTGAATCAGCAGTGTTATTGTGTGATTTTCCCCAATGAACTTTAGCAGTTGGAGTCATATATGGAGTAACTGGACCGTCAGACTTAAACAGGGCTGGATTTTGCCCTGTGAGATCTGAGCAGAATTTAAGTATAAAGGTATTAAACCTGTAGTGAATTAATTGGTTAATGAGAACACGTGCGTGATGAGGGGCAGAGAGGTAAGAAATTTTTGGAGTTGGAGAAGTAGAGAAAAAATATGAAGTGATGGAATGGAAGGGGGAAGTTTAAAATTGAGCTTATGTAAAATCTAAGCTTGATGCTATCTTTGTTACATCTACACAAAATAATCAGTTTGTAGACTTATAGGAGGGTTTCCAGCTCATCACATCACCTCTAGCCCGGTACCCTTATTTTACAGGTGAAGACATGAGACCCAGTGACTTTAGGGTTTTGCCTAAAATTCTATCAGAGTTAGGAGTTAAACCAGACTTTTCTGATTATTGGGGTCATTGCTTTTTTCCTCATGCCTTCCAAAGAGACTTTTCCCCCCAATACCTTGCCTTCATGTTATATATTCCTACCCACTGCCGTAGAGTTCAAGTTTTTCCTGTAGTGAGAATACAAACGAAGTGATTTCTTAAAGTTTTACTCTTCCATACATAGGAAAGACCCTAATGATAATATTTTGGGTCTGTTCTATGTCAACACCCTGGGAAATTGCAATCCTCAAACACATAAATATATTTTACCACCATTAAAATTTCTCTGAGAGGGGCCAGCCTGGCGGTGCAGCAATTGAGGTCACACATTCTGCTTCAGTGGCCTGGGGTTCACTGGTTTAGATCCCGGGTATGGACCTATGCACCACTTGTCAAGCCATACTGTGGCAGGTGTCCCACATACAAAATAGAGGAAGATGGGCATGGATGTTAGCTCAGAGCCAGTCTTCCTCAGCAAAAGAGAGGAGGATTGGTGGCAGATGTTAGCTCAGAGCTAATCTTCCTCAAAAAGAAAAAAAGAAAATTTCTCTAAGAGCATCAATTACAAATATTGCAAAGTGACCTTCTAGAAGCATGTAAACAGCTAAGAGTCTACTTAATCATAAGTTATACCTGCTTAGTTGGCTTATATTGCTTTGAAAATGAAGCATAATGCACAAATGCACACATGCACACACACACACGCACATACCTAGCCCCAACTGTTCAGAATACAAGTCTGTTGGTTTTTAACAGAATGAAACACTTCAGAGGCTGCCCAGAGATATTTACGGTACTCATGGTCATGGCCATACTTTAGAAGTGTACTTCTAGTCTTCAAAGAAATAATGATGTAATTTTATGGGAAACTTTGTTTTCAGCTTCAATAACAAATCGAGTAGAATTATAGTTCATAATATCCTAATCATGCTTGGTTATTGTGTCCATGAATCTTAGCAGGTACTTCCAGGAGGAGACCTGCATAGTTTGTGAGAGTCATAAAGGATTCATAGTCTGTGTTTGCGTGTTCCCCTCCAAAAGGACTGTTATTAGTCACAATTCTAAAATGCCAGCTGTGAGATGCTACACTACATTAAATTCTTATGACTGTAGAAATAAGTAGGTTATACATGCCGTGATAATATAAAATCTCCTTCAAATAGGACAATATTATGGGTTTGTAATGCAGAGAATTCTATTCCAGAAGCGAATCTCCAGATTAATCATCGGAAAGTGATTTCTTAGCGTGACATACTACATTTTACTTAGATTGTATGCATTTTAGTAAAATTGTTAAGTACCTCTGAGCTTATTTAAATAAGAATATACTTTTATAATTTCAAGTTAAAGGGTTTTTATGTATAGAAGGTTTTACTGAACTAGGAGTTGTTCACCGCTTCTCTATATTTACTTTTTCTCCCATGACAGGTTATTATTTATATTTCATAGTTTTACTAAATTATTACTTGCCTTTATGATTTTGTTTAGTTTTAAATGTATTCCAAACAGTAGTTCAAATTTCAGAATTTCTACATACTGTTTACCTAAGTTCATATAGAGCATACATTCCCGTAAATTGTGTGTGGAAACTGGTCTCTAGCTTCCCAAACATTGAAGGATTGGCTTGAAATTTACATGAATCTAAAACTAAGCCCTCCCCCATCTCCAGGCTGCCTTTGACAATCAGAGGTTGTCTGTGGTTGCTCCACAAGCCGGCACCATCAATAGGCAATCTGATTTTAACAGCATTTTACCCTCTGTAAAGCTTTTATGCAGCTCCTCTCAGAAGGCGCACAGCAAGTAGGTATAGATAAAAATGTTCATTCAACCATTTTGCCAGGATACAGTATTTCATTCAGCTCTTCATTCATCCATTCAAACAAATATTCAGTGAATCCTATAAACGTACAGCGTTAGCAGCTTCATTCTAACCCAATTAGCGTGATTATGAAGTACCTTCCTAGAGGAGGTATTTAGGAGAGAAGGATAAGCATTTTTAAAGCTTTGTTATGAGTCCTTGTGTAGGAAAGCCACACAATAAATGCTGACATTAAATATAGGTGTAGACCAAGTTAAAAGGAAAACTAAGAATATTTTATGTCAAAATGTCACTATATTACTTAAACAAAAGAGAATTGTTTATAAGGAAATAGACCATTTATTCCATAATACAGCCTGGTGGAAAAATCAGAGTAGCCAGCACATGCTGAACTGTGAGTACGTGGAAGCTCCACCATACGTTATGGGAGGTTATTATACTGACTGAGAGTAAAGCTGAATGAGAAACATGTTTCTCTCTGTGCCAGTGAGCAGCAGATGTAGCTGAAATAGGCAATTTAAACAAAATTTTGTTGTCTGATTTACAAAGAAATCTGGCTAGTAACCGTTGAAGAATATTCTAACCACTAGTAAGGAATTAGTAGTGGAATTTCAGGAAAACATAATATACTTAATGTACTAAATAGAATGGACTAATTCTTTAAAAATGATGAGAGCAGTGGTAATCTTTCTGCAATATACAAATGTATCAAATTAACATGGTGTACAGCTTAAACTTACACAATGTAATATGTCAACTATATCTCAACAAAGCTGGAAAAAATGATGAGATAATTGTCTCAGTATTCTACATTTTATTATGCCCAGGCCCTAATTCTCTCTTCTTTTTCCTGCCACACCCTTCTCTGAGCAATTTCCCCAGAGATAATACTTCACTACATGCTTGGAAAACTCTGACTCTTGAACGATGAGCAGTCACATGAAACGATGCTCAAAGATACGAAAATTTTTCCGGAAATGCGAAAATCAGGTGTACTATTTACCAAAACCGTTGTTATAATAACTACTGCCTTATCATGCACTTACAGTATGAGGGAAAGTAAAGCAGTCTGATGAAGAGAGTGAGGGAATATGAATCTAGACAACGTGCTCCACCCAAACTGCCTCTGAGCTTCCATCTCCTTAAGCTACACTACTGGTTCTCTAGCTTCCCGTAGCTACTCAGTTATGGCAGTGATGCTTCTCCTCCTTACATGGAGTGGAAGTCTATCCAAACATCTAAAGTTTCTTTGTTTCTTTGTCTCAGATATAAAACCATAATGGATCCTGATCGTATTGGCTCTTATTAAAGAACTGAATCTTTATATATGTTACTCTCTGAACTTCTCTGAATGCTAATCAGCACTGGGCTATAATGTTTAATAGTGAATAAATAAATATTTATATTTAAATGCATGCCCTATCTAAAAAGATATGAGACGGTATAAAAAGATAAGACGTGGCAGGTTTCCTTTTAATGTAAGAATCCTGGAAGAACCAAACAGAACCTCCTCCGTCTGTCATGAGGCAGGAAATCACTAGAATCACACATTTGCATAGGAGTTGTACTAAATAAAAGAGGATTATCAGACAAAGCACTAGTGGAATTAAATAATTTTCTTTGTGATTTGGTGTATTTATCGAGGGCAGTATTTTTCAAACTAGAATCCTTGTACGTATTGTAGTGAGCATAAAAGCTTTGTGTTACACTATGTAATGCATAATTTTGTATTTTATTTCAGAGATAATCTTTAAAAAGTATCATGCATATTTCAGATCAAATAGAAATATGATCACCAACCTTTTTGACTTTATGTGGATTTAAACAAATATTCTACGAAATAGAATCATTAGAAAGCTGAGATAAAAGTTAAATAGCTGAAACTCTAACGTTTTCTCTTGGCATTCCAGTGGGGTGCATGCAGCCTCCATTGTAGACCACTGACCCAGACGAACACTGAGGCTGGACAATGGGCTGGCCTGCTGTGAGCCTCATGGTGTAGACCTGACAATTACATATTAAAAATTTCCTCATATGTTACCATTATCTGGAAATTTTCGGTCCTCGACTTTTGGTGTGGTAGCTACCCCTTGGTTGATTGTTTTATAAAATTCAGAAAACCCAAAATTCAAATCACCTTTGACTTGGAGTATTCCATTCCAGTTACGTTGCCCGTTGTAAAGTCTGCACACACCTGTGAATAAATAGGAAGCTGTATCGCTATGTCTGATATTGACCTGTATAAATTCTTTCACTGTTTGCGTTTTCATATGGAAGTAAACTAAAATGAAAATAAGCTTAATGCAAATTTCAGTTGTCATTCATGTCAGTTCTTGAGTCCAAACAGATTTTGTGGTCTTGCTAAAGTTTCCACCTCATGCTCTAGTACAGGTGATATTAATGCGTAATCTGAGTCTCTATTTTAAAGTACTTTGTGCACAGTAGTACTTATTTGATTCCTTAGGTTAATGAGAAAGAACACAGGGACAATTAATATTAATAAGTAAGTGGTAGGAGGACACCAAGTAAAGGCTCACAGGATGTGCGATCAGAGAGTCAAAAGAAAGTATGAGCAAGCAGAGCTTAAACAAACCTCTGCACAGCAGATACTGCTACTCACATTGTGGGCAACATTTAATTTAAGGAATAACATCATCCACCACATTAAATTAATGTTGTTAATTTTAGTACTCACCATTAGGTAACTTTGTTTATATACAAATTATGGATCTTTTTTCGTTACAATGGAATACAAACTACAAGTTTACATATAGTTTATATCAGCAAATACTTGTAATATAAAAATGATTTAAATTATCACTGTAGTTTATAATTGTTTTTCTTTAAAAGAGACCTGTAAAACATTCAAATTTGAAAAACAGAGACAGGGACATGACTAATAATACAATTCATAGTAAATTTCATTAAAATTATAGTAATAGTTTATACTTTCCAAAGGACTAAAGCAACCTCTGTCAGCCTCTAAATTAGTTGTAACCGTGTGAATGTGGTGGTGATGTTGACAGAGTGAACTTAGTTTCAAAAAACTCTTGATTTTCTTGGAAGTTCTCTCCAATTTAATTTGAGTTTCTCAACCAGGGAGCAGCTCAAATGATTTGTAGTTTCATAAAGCACTCTAAAAGGCCATTTCACTGGCCATAGGAAATAAACTTACAATCAGATTCCCTCTACCCCATCTCTGATAGAATGCCACTTTCACAATGTGCCATACAACTTTTATTAGAAACTGTTGCATCGTCATAAAACCAAACTCTTCACTATATTTCTGGTCATGATCAGTGAATCAATATTTATACTATGACCTAAGCATAGTTTATAGACTTTCAAGACCATAGATCTTAACATTAATATGATTTCTTTATTTCCAAAGACTAATTTCTCTTCTTTTAAGAAATTTAAACTAGAGAAAAAGAAATCTCCCCTGTCTCTGGATGCTTGTGGTCAGAGATTTCAATTTTGAAAGCTATGAGTCCTAATAACAACAGCAGTGACAACAAATTCTGAGAAAATGGAGCACCATTTTGGATGATTTTTCCTTTTTTTTGTATTTTTATTCTTTCTTTTTCTCTCTCTCACATATATCATCTCCATACATACACACACATACACACACACACACACATTTATGTTAAAATTACCTTTAGAAATCAAAATTTCAATTTAACTGGAGTTGGTACTCATAGATCACATATTTCCGGACCATTTGTTTCCCTAAGGACTTGAACATAAATAAAAATAGACATATCTTAAATTTCCATATTAGTGTATGTATAGTCACAAGTGCTTGAAATGTTTTTAACTTAGTATCCCTGGTGTACCATTTGTATTTAGCTTTTTTCCCTCTCTGCCCTCCCCCCACCAACACACAACACTTGTCTATAAAGAAGCATCTTTAAATAAAAGTGGGAGAAAAATATATGGTAAATACGACCACACCACATGTTAGTTTAGACTTTATGGCTACACTGTCATTCTTGAAGTTGCTGTTATTAATAACGATCAGGACGAATTACATTGGAAGGTCAGAGGTTTGGTGAACAATGCATCTAGACTGCTGGTCATCTAAATTAGAGAAAAATACAGAGTTAAAAGCTCCAGACAGGAGGTCCTGGCCAGAGCAATCAGGCAAGAAAAAGGAATAAAAGGAATCCAAATAGGGAAGGAAGAAGTGAAACTCTTGCTGTTTGCAGACGACATGATCTTATATACAGAAAACCCCAAAGAATCCATTGGAAAACTGTTAGAAGTAATCAACAACTACAGCAAAGTTGCAGGGTACAAAATCAATTTGCATAAATCAGTAGCATTTCTATACTCCAGTAATGAACCAACAGAAAAAGAACTCAAGAATACAACACCATTCACAATCGCAACAAAAAGAATAAAATACCTTGGGGTAAATTTAACTAAGGAAGTGAAGGACTTATATAATGAAAATTACAAGGCCTTTCTGAGAGAATTGGATGACGACATAAGGAGATGGAAAGACATTCCATGTACATGGATTGGAAGAATAAACATAGTTAAAATGTCTATTCTACCTAAAGCAATCTACAGATTCAACGCCATCCCAATCAGAATCCCAATGACATTCTTTACAGAAATAGAACAAAGAATCCTAAAATTCATATGGGGCAACAAAAGACCCCGAATTGCTAAAGCAATCCTGAGAAAAAAGAACAAAACGGGAGGCATCATAATCCCTGACTTCAAAACATACTACAAAGCTACAGTAATCAAAACAGCATGGTACTGGTACAAAAACAGGTGCACAGATCAATGGAACAAAATTGAAAGCCCAGAAATAAAACCACACATCTATGGACAGCTTATCTTTGACAAAGGAGCTGAGGGCATACAATGGAGAAAAGAAAGTCTTTTCAACAAATGGTGCTGGGAAAACTGGAAAGCCACATGTAAAAGAATGAAAATTGACCATTCTTTTACACCATTCACCAAAATAAACTCAAAATGGATTAAAGACCTAAAGGTGAGACCTGAAACCATAAGGCTTCTGGAAGAAAACGTAGGCAGTACACTCTTTGACATCAGTATTAAAAGGATCTTTTCAGACACCATGCCTTCTCAGAGAAGGGAAACAATAGAAAGAATAAACAAATGGGACTTCATCAGATTAAAGAGCTTCTTCAAGGCAAATGAAAACAGGATTGAAACAAAAAAACAACCCACTAACTGGGAAAAAATATTTGCAAGTCATATATCTGACAAAGGCTTAATATCCTTAATATATAAAGAACTCTCACAACTCAATCACAAAACATCAAACAACCCAATCAAAAAATGGGCTGGAGACATGAACAGACATTTCTCCAAAGAAGATATACTGATGGCCAATAGGCACATGAAAAGATGCTCATCATCGCTTATCATCAGGGAAATGCAAATCAAAACTACACTACGATATCACCTTACACCCGTTAGAATGACAAAAATATCTAAAACTAATAGCAACAAATGTTGGAGAGGTTGCGGAGAAAAAGGAACCCTCATACACTGCTGGTGGGAATGCAAACTGGTGCAGCCACTATGGAAAACAGTATGGAGATTCCTCAAAAAACTAAAAATAGAACTACCATACGATCCAGCCATCCCACTACTGGGTATCTATCCAAAGAGCCTGAAGTCAGCAATCCCAAAAGTCCTGTGCACCCCAATGTTTATTGCAGCACTGTTTACAATAGCCAAGACGTGGAAGCAACCTAAGTGCCCATCAACAGACGAATGGATAAAGAAGATGTGGTACATATATACAATGGAATACTACTCAGCTGCAAAACAGAACAAAATCATTCCATTTGCAATAACATGGATGGACCTTGAGAGAATTATGTTAAGTGAAATAAGCCAGCAAGAGAAAGATAATCTGTGTATGACTCCACTCATATGAGGAATTTAAAACTATGGACCAAGAACAGTTTAGTGGATACCAGGGGAAAGGTGGGGTGGGGGGTGGGCACAAAGGGTGAAGTGGTGCACCTACAACATGACTGACAAACATTAATGTACAACTGAAATTTCACAAGATTGTAACCTATCAATAACTCAATAAAAAAAAAAAAGCTCCAGACAGACCCTGCCTCAGAGCCGATCATATGTCACCTAAGAGGAAGGGCATCTGTATGTTCAGGGAATATCAATACGTATTGGCAAATGAGGAATTTGTCAATGAAAGAGTTGATACTTTGAATTAATATATTGCCAAATGAGAAGAGTGTTAGTGTAATGTGTTGTAGTCAGTTACACCACAGTGACTTTTACATGTAAGTGAGCAGTACACAACCCCGGAGGCTGACGCTTCTGCTCTTAACAAAGAGAGCTCCTTTTTCTCTGAAGTAAATGGTCCTTGGTTAGCAAATACATTAATGGAGGTACAATAGTCTAGCAGCCTCAGACCGTGAAAGGACACAGATTGGAAGAGAAGAGGAGATAGCCAAACAAAGAGTTAACTTGCTCTTGATAAGACATTGCCTCAAATTGGCAGTCTGGGGTGAATTTTAAGCAACAGAAAAGAGGAAGGAGAAAAAGAAGCAGAAGGAGAGGAGGAGAAAAAGAGGGGCAGAAGGGGAGAGGGAAAGGAAAGCAGAGAGAACAGACAAGGGAGGTGAGGAGGTGACGGGAGAGGAAGAATGAGTCGCAGCAATATGGCAATCCGGGAGGGACTTGCAGAAAAACGTCAGCCAGAAATTAATTTCAGATATGGAGGTGGCTAAAGCATCTTCTAAATTTGGATATACAGTATTGGATTTTAATTGGTGGTGTTGTTATTATGTAGTATTGGACTATAGTATTTTTTGTAACCACAAACCTCCAGGCAAATCTGTTATAAATATGTGTTCTATGGGATATTTGGGGAAAATCAAGGGAAATGTGGCAACGCGTAAGGGAACAGGATGTGGAGACAGACTGCTCAGTTCTGTTTCACCCTCTCGCTGTGTGGCTTTAAATAAACTCCTCAATATTTACAGTCTCATTTTTCTCATCTTTAACATACGTAAAATTATAACCACTTTAAAATGATTCAGAAGATTAGAGGGATTATAAAATACCAATCACAATGTATATACTGAAAATATAAATTCAAAATATAATTTTTTACATTATTAATTAATAATAGGGAGATATGAGCATTTTTCTAAGCTTTTCTCACTCATCTTTTTCCTTTTTGTTAATTTATAAATACGTGTTCCAAAATTTGGACAAATTTTTTTTTAAGACTGTTTTGTTTTGCTCCAAGTTTATCTGCTTAAAATTGAAATCTCAAATTGGATTCTTTTCCAACAGCCCTGCGCATGTCGATGGGTTTACCCTCCACCCCACTTCCAGTTTCATGACATAAACTTGAAGCTATACCCGTTTCCCTTCTCTTTGTTCCACAGATTCGCTTCACCAAGTGCCACAGATTTGTCCTTCAAATATCGCAGGTTTATCTCCTCTTCCCAGTTCTGACTGTGGCTGCTCTGAGGTAAATTCCATCACCTCAGGGAAGGAGCACTCGCCTTGCTTCCCGGCTTCCGTGCTTCCATCCACTTTAGGATACAATTTCACGTAGGGTATAATTTCCTGCTTCAATATACCACAACTCTCCTTGAAAGTCTCTCCTGGCAAACCTACACGACTCCCTTCCTTAGGTCTCTAAGAACAAAACCGAATACATACTTAAAGACATGGCTTCCCTTAGTCAGTTTCATGACTTTTAATGCTTCCCCATAAGGACTTCAAAATCATTCATCATGATGCTTCTTCCCTATTGCAGTTTCCAAGGAGCCTTTCTCTTCTCTCCCCTTTTACTTTGAACAATCAGCTCAATACTCATCATCTTCATGAAATTCACTTGACTTTTTTTTAACATTATTTCACTTCTTTTTCATTCTTTCGTTCTTTGTTTTTTATTTTGGTGAGGAAGATTGGCCCTAACACAACACCTTCTGCCGATCTTCCTCTTTTTGCTTGGGGAAGATTGTCCCAGGGCTAACATCTGTGCCAATCTTCCTCCACTTTGTATGTGGGACACCACCACAGCATGGATTGATGAACAGTGTGTAGGTCAACGCCCAGGATCTGAACCCACATAGCCCAGGCTGCCAAAGCAGAGCATGTGAACTTAACCACTACACCACTGTCCTTGCCTCCACCATTTAATTCTTTAAACCCTAACACATTTTTGGAGTTGAATACCTCACTTTTAACTCCCTAACCCTGCCCATAAAATACATGCTGGGTTTCCTCCTCCTTTTAATAGCATCACCAGCATTTAAATGAGCATAGCTCAATCCCTAGAATAATTTCTAAATTTTTCTTTTCCTCTCTTCCTTCCAGACGCCCACCACTGTCACCCTACCTCTGAAGTAAACATGCCCTGTAGATTTTTATTAGTGGTATGTCTTCTGTATCCATTCTCTCCTGTCTGGTCCCAGGACTAGTTCAGGTCTTAGAATCAAGTGTGTGATTTGTTGCCACAATTCCCTGAGGTGTCTATAAGGGCTTGTTTCCTGCCATAACTCCTCCCATCCTCCTACACTGTTACTTTTCTATGACAGAACCTTGATTGGCCCATTTCCTGCTTAGAAAAACAAAGCAAAACAAAACATCCAATGATTCTTCATTTACTGAAGAATAAACCCTAAACTCCATGTTGTGTCCTTTGAGACTCTATATAAAACTAATACCAAAATAAACTTTTAGTCTCCCTTTCATATTTTCTACACAAATATAACACCCAGGCACACAAGACAAATAATTGTATCTTCCCATCTCAGAATCCTACTGAAGAATTCTTTCTGCCTGGACTGTTCTCTGATTGGTGGCATTCCCTTATCCTTGAAGATGTCATTTAAACACCACCTTCTGCATAAATTTTTTCTGGTTATCCTCATCACATTTAATGTCCATTTATTTACACCTTGCTTTTGGCATATTTTATAATACCTTGAAATTATTTGCATACATGCATTACCTCTGCCAGACGAGAGATGTTATTCAATATTTCCAGAAGCTATTTTTGTGTTCTAGCCTTTATCATATAAAATTATACTTTGATTGCAGTAGGAATTTCATTAATACAGTTTATTGATTGTATTCCACTTCTTTTGAATCTCAACCATGGCTATTCCAGTTCTATGGAGAAAACCATCATTTAAATATCTTTGAACTCTATGACCACCAATTATTGACAGACATCAGACAATTTTGATGTTTCTGTATTATTACTTACATATATATCTGAACACTAGTATATAGTACTTTATATTTGAATATTTACTGGAATTAGATAAAAATTTAGAAGGAAGCCTAAAGAGGTATGACTTACTGATTAATAATTTTAAAGCAAAGACTATCAGAAACTTGCATTATGGGGCTAAATTCTGCTAATATGTCCTGCCTATATTCTAAAAGAAGTTAAATAGTTTCTAATTGCTGTAAGACTGAGAGGATACACACCCACACCCACACACCTCTAACACATTCTTGATTAGTTGAAATAGTTTTAAATTTCTTTTCTAATGAAAATTCAAATTTCTATGTGAAAATTTTACACCCACATAAAGGAGGAAGGCAGTTTTGGTTAAGAGACTGAAAAATATTCTCCAGTTTCCATTTAAAAATTTGGACTTAGTGGTGTTTTAATTAAAAATGCAAAAATAAAAATATCTTGATGCTTAATCTGTATTCCCTATGTCTCTGACTTTCTGTGCACACAAATCAATTTGTACACAAATGGACACAAAAAAATATTTTCAATCTTTCGCTTACCTCATATCCTAGTAATTGTAGTGGGATAATTTTTATTAAGACTAAAATTCTTAAGATGGAAGAAGCATGACAACACAGTTGTTTTTCTGCAAATTGCCTAACTTCCAACGTCATTATTAAAAATCAAATTTGCAATTATAGGCAGAGTGAATGAATACTTAAAATATTGCAAAATTACTTTAAAAGAATTAAAACAACTCTTACAGCTTTACCTAGCATATTTCATTAAACTGTTTTTAAGACTCATTTCTTAGATTCTCTCTGTACATCTGGTAAAACAAAGTACATTTATTAATTTATTTTTTGATCACTAGAGTAAAAGTATAGCCAGCAACAGGCAAACCATCAGGAGAAGTATCAATGTAGTATTAGAAAATAGACTTCAGGGGAAAAAGTACATTAGAAAAAGCATTCCTTCCTCCCAGTATTACACGGTAATTATTAAATACACTATCTATATAGAGACAAATTTTCAGACTTTTGAAAAAAATCATTTTTATTAATGTGCTTAAATATAAAACACATATACATATATAATATGTACATTTTTATGGTTTATCAAAAGTCTAATGCTCATCGTGGATGAATTTAATAGAATAAGTAATAACTGTTTATAATTTAAGCTTCACCATAGTGTGTTAAAAAATATAGATGAGTTTGGCAAAGGAACAAACTATGAATTATGATTCTCATCTTAAATTTCCATTTGCTAGGGTCACATATTTTGATGAGAACAGTAAATTACAAAAGATTTGCTAAAGTAAAAACATAGAAAAAAATAACTTACAAATATAAGATCAGTGGAAAAATTCAAGATCAAAAGTTAATACTGAGAGGTGTTGTGGCGTATTTGGTAGGACTTCAGACTCTGGAGCAAGACTTCCAGGATTCAAATGACTTTCTGGACACGTGACCTTGGGCAAGTTACTTAAACCCAATGCATCTCTGCCACTTCTTCTGTCAAATGGAGTATGAGAGCACCCACGACTTAGGTTGTTTTGAGGATTTGAGTGAAAACCTGCAGAACACGAAGGTTCTTAGTCTTATTAGAACACTAAGTATTCTTTGGTTCTAAGTATTCTTAGAACACTAAGAATAACGCTGTGCACAGAGTAGGTTGTAAAAAAAGTATTTTTCATTATTGTTGCTTTTTTACCTATTGCTTTGTTGTTAAAATGTTCATTTTACCACTTCAATTCCATTCATGACTATGGCATTCTTATTATTTCATTTCTTTTTCAGTCAAATTATCCCACCACAATAAATACACTAAAGCTATCTTTAAATTATCAATCCTCTGGCAAAAAATCTTAAAAATTTAAAATCCAATCATTTTCATTTCCAAAAACAGTTGCATATAGGCATGCAGTTTACATTTAGGGTGAACTGTTTAAATATTTCAATTTAGTCCTGTAAGGCTATCGTTTTGGTTGCCTTAATGAACATACACTTCAGCCCCAATGCTTGAATGAGAGATTCGAATACATAGGTACAGCTTTGTTACTTGTGGCTAAAAATTTTCTACATACCTACACGGGTGCACACACACATATGCATGCACAGCACATGCACACACACATCAGAATGGACAGAGTTCAGATATGACATTCCTCTTTATCTCAGCTGCTTGATTATTCTCTTTTATAGGGATGCAAATGATATGATTGTGTCACTGTTGCAAGGCTCGTAATGAGGTATGGAATATTAGTGATAAAAAAAGTTAGCAGGCAAATGCATAGGTGTATATTCACACATATATGTATATATTTGTATAGGAAGCAATACTTTTATCTTTTCATAGCTATCCATCCACCTGAGCCGTTACTGTCACTGATGAACAGGACTATTTTTTAAACCTGCTTGAATAGTGTTAATGATATTAAACTGTATTATTGCCCTCAGTGCTTACTCTCGTACTTGCATTTGAATAGCAAAGCAAATTCAATAATACCATTGCAAATGGGATGCAGTATATTTGACAACTTTCTGCGATGGGTTTATTGCTACAACAAAGAGTTTCAAGCTAATCATGATATGACAGCTTTTTAAGTCTGGATGAGCTAGATAGCCTAGGAAGACATTTGGTCTTTCTATGTCCTGTTTTCCAATTTAGGAAACAATTCACTTCGCTTCCTGTTCAATTTTATTACTTTGTTCTGAGATTTTAAAACATAGTTTAACTTTACCACCTCTCACTTATTTTTTTCTTTTCTTTTTCTTCCCTGTTTTTACATTTTAAGATGTTGAAATCAAGATGTGCTTTTCCATAGCAGAAAACAAAGCTTTGAGCTGATTTCTCCTGCGTTGAGGTAAATGCAAAGATGTTTGAAAGCAGCATTTTCAGAGCCTATTTCAATTTCAAGATCTCTTTCAATTCCTTTTTTTCAGTAGTAATAGTACAAAGTGCAATTGCACTCCACGGGAACTCCAAACTTTTTTAAAAAGTAGAACAGTAAGAAAGGCTTAGAATTAAATTATATAAACTTAGCAGGTAACAAAAATTAATTGTACTTTTTTATTTTAAAAAAATGGTTTCATAGAGTCAGAACAGATGAGTAGCTAACACCATGGAAAGAGTTCTTAAATTGCAAATACACACATTCAAAATTAGATTTATTGAGGCCAGGAACAAAGAACATACATTTTTTCCCATTAGCACATAGTACTGACTGAACAGAAAATTGTTATAACCTTTCTTAGTGTGATGAAAAGTAACCATCCAAAATATAATAACTTCATCCCCAACAACGAAAGTAAGACAAACCAACCAATCAATCTATTTCTTCTGATTATAACAGTAAGTAAAGTCAGACTGGATCATAACCAAAGTGAAGAAATCAGAAATTGATTGGAAGGGATATTAAGTTGGGTATGAAATTAGCATTAAAATCTGAGGGAATAAATAAAAGTTGTATTTTGCCCCATTGCTCACAGAACCCCAACCACATACCTATTGATGCCCATAGCTCCTCATTCTCCCATGTCGTTCCCTTCATTAGGGGATAAGTTTCCTATCAAATACATGTGACCATACTGGGTTGCGATATTGTACAATGAGAATCACAAAGAGAGACATTTGGCTTTCCAGTGAGCTGAGAATAAATACAGACATGCATAGACCAAGGACAGACATTGAAAAATGTCCAAGTTATAGACAACACTATTAACCTGTGGAATATAATGATTTTTCCTTATAAAACTCTTCTAAAGAAAGCTTTTAGAAGACCATCTCTCTTTTCATTCCCTTTTCTAATCTATCACTATCTTGTGTTTCATCAAAGTTTCTTTCTTTAAATAGGGGTACATTTGTGCAGTTATTCCTCTCTGCACTAACTCCAGAAATTAGACACAGCCATTTCAAAGTTTTCTAAGATTTTTAATTAGGAATTACTAAGGGAAATAAATTCCAAAAAGGCACATAAAGGGAAGTCACAAGAAATCTTTTTTTTTAAATTAAAGTATAACTCACCTACAACATCCTATTAGGTTCAGGTGTACATCATAGTGACTTGACATTTATATACATTATGAAATGATCACCATGATAATTCTAGTTATCATCTGTCACCACACAAAGTTATTACAATATTATTGACCATATTCCCTGTGCTGTACACTACATCCCATGATTTATTTTATAACTGGAAGCTTGTACCTCTTAATCTATTTTGCCCACCCCCTCAACCCCTCCCCGCTCTGGGAACCACCGGTTTGCTTCCTACATCTGTGAGTCTGTTTCTGTTTTGTTTATTCACCCGTTTTGTTTTTTAGATTCCACATACATATAAATGAAATTATATGATAGCTGTCTATCTCAGTCTGACTTATTTCACGTAGCATAATATCCTCTAGGTCCGTCTGTGTTGTCACAAATGGAAAGATTTCATTCTTTTTTATGGCTGATTAATATTCCATCATATATATATATATATATATATATATATATATATACACCACAATTTCTTTGTCTATTCATCTATCAATGGATACTTTCGCTTCCATATCTTGAAACCACAAGAAATCTTAAAACTTTTATAATAGCGTTCCTGGAATTCACCCAATCTTACTAGGTTAACTCTCCCTAAAGCTTCCGTATAGGAATGACTTGGCATGTCTTATCTTGAGAGTTATTATCACTAAATCTCTAAAATCCTGTTATTTCAAGCATTGTCTTTTGTGTTTCCTCAGATGTTTCCCCTTCCAACTTCCCCAGACTTTCCATATAAAAAAAAATTCTTAATTGTTTATATCTTATGTCATAAGTGACAAATTCAACATGGTAACAAATACTGACTACTTTGGTACACAAATCATTCAAATAGAATTCATTTATACTCCAGACTAATGCTACTTGGTTGTTAGTCAATACTATCCTACTTCGTTCTGTAAACTTGCTAGGTTTTATCTTCATTTGTGCTATTTGGTAAAAAAGTACAGTAAGGTTTATTGGCCCTTAGGATGAATACATTTCAGCAGGGACATTCTTATGTCTCAGTTTGGTAAAACTCTTTGAAAGAGCAATTTATTGTAAATTACTATAACGTTTTTCACAGTGAAAATACAAAATACATTTTTATTCTAAAAGGTCAATGCAGTCTTCTTTAAGCATCTATAAATGCTTGAGTTGCAGTCAAATATACTATAATTGACAGTGTGAGAAATTTAAAAACAAAATTTAAGTTTAAAATAGTTATGCATACAGAAACTAAAATCTCATTTAAATATTCAAATATTCAAATAGGATAGGAATTTAATATTTGAAACAGAGTTTATAGTTTAAAACTTATGTCTTGAATGTGAGAAGTAACAGGAAGCAAATTGTGAGGGTCCATCTTAGGTATATATTAAATATTGTTCTGGGGGATGGTATATATTTGAGAATTTATGTAATATGGAATGACATTTTTTTCTAGCAGCAATATTCATACGAACATTTCTCCACACACAGAAAAAATGTTATTTGTTATTTTATTTCATTGTAGGCCCAATGCAGCATTTGTAAAAGTGGGAATTCCTCAAAATAATAAACAAATTAGGCAATCTATAACATAAATAATGTAAGCAAATTTCATCCTTTAAATTAGTATTTTAAAGTGAATTCTAATTGAATTGAAATAAGATTTTGGAATATTGCCTCCCTATTAAAAATATGTGAAATAGTCCAAAAGTTATGACTATTCTACTTATATGTGAAATAGTCCAAAAGTTATGACTATTCTACTTATATGTGAAATGAAACTTACATTGGCAAAACAAAAGTGGGTGTAGAAAAGCTTATGGAATTCCTTATGTATTTCATCTTATGTATGAAGTGTTTATTATGTGTAGTGGCTCATTCTGGAATATTAAATTGAATAGAAAATGATAAAATAAAATAAGCATTAGAAAACCATTTATTTATTGAGTTCAATTTCATTTATAAAATTAATTGAGTAATTAATCATTGCACATTAGTACACAGATGGATAGGTATATAGTTCAATTTTTTTAAAAGAAAACTTAGATTATTCAAGGATAGAAGATATTTACCCCAATGTATGAGCTTTACATGTACAGATATTCTTAAGAAAGCAAAGATTTTCTTTTTAACATATTTATTTGGTGCTTTGTTTATTGCAACCTTCCTTTAAAAAGAAAAACAGATGCAGCAGATATAGTATGAACCCCATAAAGCATTTTGGGTATCAAATATTTTGTACAAAATATCATTTATAAGAGTTATTTGTAAGCAAATAAAATAATTATATTTCATTTGTAATACATTCAGGCTTAAAATCAAAAGAAAGGATGCTTGACAAATTGTGCCTGATCTTTCAATTATATATCTTTAGAAATTCTAAGAAAGCTTGGCTCTATAGCTCTAAAACTTCTATTTTTATGTAACTACAGTATTTTTGCATGTATTTTCTATAAATTATATTTATTTTATTATCTTAGATTAGAATTTCTTTATAATTATTACCATAATATTTAACTATCTTAATACCTGTTTAAGTTCAGCAAATAATTATTATCTTTTTTATTAAATTTTTTTTAAGATTGGTACATGTGCTAACATCTGTTGCCAATCTTTCTTTGTTTTTCCTTCTTCCCAAAGCCCCCCAGTACATAGTTGTATATTTTAGTTGTGGGTCCCTCTAGTTGTGCCACGTGGGATGCCACCTCAGCACGGCTTCATGAGTGGTGCCATGTCGGCACCCAGGATCTGAACCAGTGAAACCCTGGGCTGCCGAAGTGGAGCGTATGAACTTAACCACTCGGCCACAGGGCTGGCCCCCAAATAATCCTTAAAAGTGTTTAAATTACAGCCATTATGGAAAACAATATGGAGGTTCTTGAAAAAATTAAAAGTAGGACTACTATATGATCTAGCAATCCCACTTCTGGATTTTTATCCAAAGGATTTGAAATCAAGATTTTGAAGAAATCCCATGTTTATTGCAATGTTATTGACAATAGCCAAGATATGAAAACAATCTAAATGTGCATCAACAGATGAATGGGTAAAGAAAATGTGGTATACACATACAATGGAATATTATTCAGCCTTGAAAAAGAAGCAAATCCTGCCATTTGTGACGATGTGGAGGGACCTGGAGGATGTTGTGCTAAGTGAAAATGCCAGACACAGAAACAGAAATACGGTATGATCTCACTTAAATGTGGAATCTAAAATAGTCAGACTCATAGAAGCTGAGAGTAGAATGGGGTTGCCAGAGGCTGTGGGGAGGGGGACATGGGAAGGTGATGGTCAAAGGGTACAAAGTTTCAGTTATGCAAGATAAATAAGTTGTGGAGATCCATCATACAGCACAGTACTTATAGCTAACAATACTGTAGTCTATATTTAAAATTTACTAAGAGGGTAGATATTATTTAGGTGTTCTTACCACCACACCCCTCATGGTAATACTGATACTGATACTGATATTGATACGGATACTGATACTAAAGGAAGCGGAAGGAAACTTTGGCTGATAATGGATATGTGTATGTCCTTTTTGGTGGTGATGGTTTCATGGATATATTCTTATCCTCACACTCATCGAGTTTTATACATTAAATATATACAGCTTTCTACATGTCAATCATACCTTAATAAAGTGGTTAAAAATTTAAATATCATCAATGCCTTAACATTAGCAAATGTTAAATAGATAACTGTGAAAGTTTTAACTGTGGAATATGGACTTCAGAAACTATTTTTATTTTTGTTTTCTAACATCTAAATAAGTAGATCATTTTTTTCTTTTAAAAAGTATGTGCTATGAGGGGCTGGCCCCGTGGCTGAGTGGTTAAGTTCGTGCGCTCTGCTGCAGGCGGCCCAATGTTTCATTAGTTCGAATCCTGGGCGCGGACATGGCACTGCTCATCAGACCACGCTGAGGCAGCGTCCCACATGCCACAACTAGAAGAACCCACAACGAAGAATACACAACTATGTACCGGGGGGGCTTTGGGGGGAAAAAGGAAAAAATAAAATCTTTAAAAAAAAAAAAAAAGTATGTGCTATGAAGTGATACATTCTAAACTCATAATACACATTTGAATCACACTGAATAGATCATAAAAGTTATACTAAATAATACCTCCCACAACTTTATTATAAACAATTGGAAAAAGTATTTCTGTTTTATATATTAGTATATTTCTGATGAGCACAGATGTTTTTTGTAGGTTTACTTTTCAACACAAAGGGGTCAAACACCTAATGGTGACAATTTTCATATTTTACCATGGGAACTTATATTAGGTAATTAGGTAGGTAAATTAGGAACTGTGATCTCAGTTTAAAGAAAATCAGTTTAAATTACTGCATTTCATAAAATATAAGATGCTATCAATTAAAAGACATACCCTAATGTCTGAGATGCTAAAATATGAAACTAAATGTGAATCTTAGAATTGATGAAATACGGTAATCAAATTATTGAAAAAATCAAAGGAAACTTTTTTCTTAAACTGTCCATTATCAAGTAAATTAGCTAATTTTTACAAAGTGTCAGGCATTTTTCTCGTGTTATTCATGGATTAAATAATTTAATCTTCACAGCAACTTGTTGAATATGTACTATTATTAGATTCCACTCTACAAATGAAGAAAGTGTGGCGCCTAACAGTAAGTAAGTTGCACAAGATTATAGTCAATGACTGGTAGAGCCAGGAATCAATCCTTTCCTCAAAACTAATGTTTCCAAGGATGATTTTCACCTACCAAAGATAATGGTCTTTGCTTTTTCCACCCAAATCAAGTAAAACACATGCTCATGTCCAGAAAACAGGCAACTTGTATTCAGATCAGGTTTGTTCAGAGCAGAATTTTAAAATTGGGATAGAGTATCTTCTCATCATTCAGTTTCTATGCCAGGAAAAGAACACTCTGTTTCTCTGTTTTGTAAAGAAAAAGACTAATCATCCCTAAAAAAGATGATTTGAGATCTTGCTTCTGTTGCTACTTTTGACAAATCAACTGCCAGTCTTTTTTTTTTTTTTTCTGCAGGAGGAGTAATCTGTCTTGTGTTATTTTGTGTGATTATAATGTATGTAGCAGGGATTTATTTTTCATTTATTCTGCTGCAGACTTTTTGCAAGGAGGCTTTCTGAATTGGAGAATTATCACTCATTGATTTTGAAAAAGTCACAGCTATTATTTTTTGAATATTGCATCTCTATTATCTTCTTATGGAGGTTTTATTAGATTTATTAGTAAAAACTAAGATTGTCAGACTACATTAAAAAACAATATCAACTACATGAATTTATATTCTGTTATCAGAGCCACAACTAAGTTCATAGGACACAGACGTTAATTTTCTCAAGTGTACTAATAATGTATTATGATTATTGAAGTAGAATATTCATTTCTCAGGAAATCAATGCTGAGGTATTTAGAGATGAAATTTGATTCTTTGCAACTTAATTTCAAAGCAATTAAAAATAAGAAAACTTGAAAAAATATAATGGTCATTAAGTACAAAAGAAGCTATTCAGCCTCATAAATAATCAGGAAAATGAAAATAACTCATATACAATTTTACACCCACCAAAGATCCAAAAATTTAAAAATCTGACAATACCAACATTGGAGAGGAGAAACACTATAAAGAAATTAAGTTTAGTGACCTATAGTTATAAGCATCAATGTGGATGAATCTCAGAAGTAAAAGTAAGGGAAAAAAATTGCAGAGATTATGTATGGTAGCACTCAAAATTCAAGATACCAGTCAACTCTCCAGTAGAAATATTGGTGTGTGATTGGAAAAGCAGTGGTGATATTCTAGATCTTAAGCTGAATGGTGTGTACAAGACTGTTGTTCTTATTATAATCCTTTAAACTATAGATATTCATTATATATACTCTTTAGAATGTATGAAATGTTTCAAAAGTATAATAACAAAGGACACATCAGAGGAGTATTTGATTTATTTGGGAAAAAAAAAAGAAAATTGTGGATGGAAATTATCAATCCCAACGAATAGCTAGAGAGCTAGGTTCAGAGTTGACCCAAAAAATGATAAATTGAATGAAAATAAAATACAATGTCTGTACTGCTTCAACAGCTTAATCTATTTTTTGAAAAATAATCATAATACATTCTAGCTGCCTCAGGATTATATAACCAAGGTGGTTTTCTAATTTAATCCAGAACACACTGTATTTCTACAGGGAGTATAAAAGGAGAAAGTTTTGTTTTCCTCTTTAGTCATTTTTTAGATGTGAAACCATTTTGTGGTATCTTTTGATAATTATCATAACAGAACACAGTGGCTTTAGCTGAAGAGGCTTATTATAGTCTGAGCCAATTAACTGGCTAATTAATTAATCACTATTTATATCATCACAGAGAACGACAAAACCAATGAGGAAACATCCCCACAAACATCCCCGGGCTTTTAAGGCATTAACCATGAGACTTAAGGACTCGGATACAACCACTGTAGGGGTTGCTTTTCCAGCTTGCTGAGACTCTGCCAGCTTCGTGGCTGTTACCAAAAGAGCTTCTATTATTTTCTTTCCCATGGAGACAATTGCTGCATCTCGAGTAGCAAAATGAAGCTTATGGACTTTAAGCATGTTCTTCCCCTGGTGCATCCAGAGATTGCTCTCTGCTCAGTAATTATCCTCCACTGTAAACTAACCGAGTGAGCACTCATGTTGGTGTTAGACCCAGTACTGTTTAGCCTGTTTCAAGTGCAAATGAATTCAGGGAATGTCTAATCTTAAATTAAAATCTAATTTGTATATAAAAAGCTTTAAAAATTATTCTGAGCAGAAAATCCTCACTTGGTAACAGGTCTTGTTTTAAAATATGCTTTTTAAAGAAGTAACAATGATTGATAGTCAGAAAACAGCTTTAAATGAAAGTACACCTCTAAACTCCTTGTTTCTAAGAAAAAATAGACCTGTTCACAATAAACACTGTCATGGAAAACATAAACACACAAAAACTAAATAAAATTCTCTCAGCAGAATATAATTTCTGGGCACAATAACTAAAAATGAGGATTTGGCTTCCTTGTTCTCTAGATCCTTAAACCCTATACATAACTCCAAATTTCAGGAATATTTATGACATTGAGTCACTTGGTACATCTCACAGTCATGTTAGGAGGGGATCATACTGCAATTCTAGTTAATCAAGCAGTCATAAATAAGAAGGAAAAAATTTCAAAATGCCCAATTCCAGGTGAATGATTGCGCCCTCTTGGTTGCAAGAACACAATGCTGTCCTCAGTAGCACTCCTTTAAATTTCATTTCTCTGAGGACTGCCAGTGCTTACTGAGCTTTCAGGCTTTCCTCCTTATGACACATGAGAGGCTATGGGGATGGCTACTATGCTGGGGTGTGGAACAATTTTCCTCTATACGAAGCTAACTTGCCATGACCTTGAGTTTATTACAGGATATCCAAAATGATGCATTCAACCTGTTTTCCTTCTTTGATTCATTTCCCTTTAGTGATAATCACTAAAATTAAGATTGATGATTTCTAAATCTATAGTGCCACCTCTGACGGTGTCCGAAAATCTAGACTTACTTTTTTAAATGCCTACATCTGTATGTCCTGTGTTGTCGTTAGATCTTAAACCAAACTCCTCATCTTCCTAGACCAATTCTGCATATGTTAATGGACAAACTCAGGCTAAAACTGTAACGGCACCACGTCTCCTCCTTCTGCTCTTCTCCATTGAGTATGTGCCCAAATCCTGTCAATTCCACTTGTGCACAGGCTCTCCCAGTCTCCCCTTTCCATCTTGACTGTACCGAGCCAAGCTGAGTCAATCTTACAGACCAGGCTCCGTTCTAGCAACTTTCCACTTCTTATGTCATTCAGGACCACCATAATGCTAAGATTTGCGTTGCTTTACATTGGTGTTACAGATCTACAATCTGAGAATTGGAGAGGTTCATAAATATGTTCAAGGTTAACTAGTAAGCGTTGGCACTGAGATTCAAACCCAAACTCAAGCCACTGTGTTCTAAAAGGGAGCTTACACATTCAAGAAGACAGTCTGGGTTTGTTTTTTGCTCTACCACTTATTAGCTAGACAAGTATCCTAATATTGTGAAGCCTCGTTTTATTCATTCAGAAAATGTATAAAATATTTCCTCTCGTTGTTGTATTAAATGATATACTGCCTGTTCATGATTAGCACAGTACTTAGTGTATACTAATATGTCAAATAAATACTATTTTAAAAAATGTAATAATTATTATGCTTATGTGGGTGTAATAATTTCTTTTTAACAGATCTCCTCAAAAACATCTCCCTGGTTCAAATAATGTATTTTTCTTCATTCCCAGCTCTGATCACGTCCCTTTCTGGCTTAAAATCTTCAATGACTCAAATGGTATCTTTCTGTCAACAGAGCTCTGTATTATGGCCACAACAACATCTTCAGCGTTTAATCCCACTACTATTTCTTATTCACTTTATCATCTGACCAACCTGGGCCATTTACTGTTATCAAAAATGTCCTGATAGTTTCAGCCAAATCTCAGCTTGAGCTGATTCACTGGCCAAGAATATCCTTCCCCATCTTGATTCGCTAGTGTTCTGCCAGACCGTCACAGAGCACTCAAATTCTACTTGCTCCAGGAAATTGCCCTAATTCCAACAAAACATATATTGTCACCCTTTCTTTGTTCCCATTGTCCACAATAATTTTATCAGGGCATATATTGCACTTGCAATGCAATGCAGATAATTATGAATATGTCTTGCCTAACTACTGAAATCAAGAACGGAATAGTTTTCTTATTTGTGTAAACTCTATAATAAAAAGCGATATACAGAGCCCATAGATGAGAAATTAATGATTTGGGCGCTGAATTAAATTGTATTACGTTCATACATAAAATGTAAATGTTTTTAGTTGAATGCCCAATTTGGAAGGGATATTACTGGCATATATTTCCTTATTTTTTTCACTCATAATTTAAAAGTGCACACTTTTATATAATCTTGGCATTTTTTTTTAAGTAGAGAAAGACCCTATTTTCTTTGATAAAGGAATCTGTTTTGGAACAGACAGTTTTGCCTTCTACTGACAAAGTTAAATGTATGGTACCTCTTGAAAGAACTCAGAAGAAAATAAAATTTTGAACATTTACATTGAGATTTTAAATAAAAGAAGGAAAATTATGATTAAATATATCCTGTGTGCTGGCTGTTCTCTTCCAAGTATTTCTGAGTTTGTCTAAGGTCACTACTGAATCAAAATACATTATATGGAGCCTTTCTTTTCAGCTAAGCCAAACTCTACTTACAAAAATATTTTGACACAATGATTCTAACTATGTTTAGATAGAAAATGAACCTTTCTTATTAAAAGCCTCTGATAGTGCCTGCTTTTCTTTTTTGAATCAATTAAGCATCGTCAATTAGTGTATCTAATTCTTGCAGCTGGGCACCTAAGGATTCCATGAGGTACTAAACGTAATCCTTCCCCGGAGAGCTATGAAGTCCTAGGTCAGTGCAGGGCTGCAGTTCAAGAAAGTCTTGCTGATGGCTCCTCTCTCATGTACAGGATTATTGTGACTGAGCTCCTCCCTTCCAAGTTCCCTGTCAAGTCCTCTATGTTGTCACATGTCCTCTATCTTGTGACAACTTCATGTTGTCACATGTTGTCAAATCTCACCCTTCCTCTATGACTGGGGCACTGCCTTCTGTGCTATTTTTTTCAGGGACAAGACATTGTCCACAGACCCTAATCCAGGGACTGGGTACCCTCAATCTGCTGTGAAATATCTTTGATAAACTCTTATCCCATCTGTCTGGGATTGCACTGCCCAGCTCTTATTCTACGCTTATTGATCGCATGCTGGCTTACCTGCCTAGAAACTGTCCAAGAACTTTCAGACGCTGCTTGCTTGCCTGACTGGCCATCCATCCAACTCCTATTGCTTGGACTGCTCTGCATTGCTGAAGCTATAGTGGTTGCTACGAATCAAATCTGGATTTCATCTACCACATACCACCCTTCCATTTTCGGCTCCCTTTTTGATAGAAACTCCATTCAGTCTAAGATATCAAGAATTCTAAAAACATGTTTTTCTGTTATTGTGTCAAATATAACAAACCTGCTTCAATTACAGTCATAAAATGCTAGAAAACTAATCTTTTCAATTTCTAATGTAGCCTCTCACCTTCTGTGTTGATGTTCATAGCACCAATAATTTCCTATTATCTTAGGTCACAATTTTAGAAATCATGAAATTTTTTCTCTTTTTCTCCTCCCATTCTTATTCAAATTAGTAACCAAGGTTTAAAATTTTCCTTCTCTGATAAATTTCTTCTTTCGTATTCATAGCAACTTGGCTCCTGTTAAATGTGGTAATTTCCACACAAGTTAGAACTGGGATTTTATTTACATATTTAAATTAATAACTTAAAAACTTTTCTCAAATATTTCAATCACCTTTCCTTGGTTAAAAAAGGCTTTCGAATAGCGATGGGAGCTAATCAAAGCTCAGTTCACCTGTATTTCAAGACCCTCTATTAACTGGCTTCTTTATATCTATTAATTTAACATCTTTGTTTTAGTCATTCAGTTTACACAATTTATTATTTTTTCTCTTTAAATCTTTGAACATACGATTTTCAACTCAGAAAATATGTAGTAGTCAAATAAATGGATGAAAACATCCAGGTTAAGCTATTGCTAAATTGCTTTATCTGGATCAAGCCTTAATACCAGTCTAGGTAGAGAGCCTTTAAAAACACTATGTGGGGAAAAAAAATCAAACTCATTAGCCTTCTAGCCACTTATCTTCTACTCCAGGTTTACAACATAGTTTTGCTTTTTTTTCTTTTTTCCTAGTTTTGCCCCATACTCAAAATACACAAACCACTTGTTTTGAGACAATGCTCCAAACTTTAAATTATTCTTTCTTAACGTAGTAAATCAATTCTGTGACTAATTAGTTCTGCACTCACCAAACATTTAAAGGCAGTATAATAATTGTCAATTAAATGTTTTCAAAGTACGTCTAAGGCTGCTTATTACGTACTTTGGGACGTAATTGAATGTATGAGAAAAACTGTCTCATCACCTAATTTTGGAGTTGCCTCATGCACATGAAGATGCTAAGTGAGAGTTAAGGTCAGGGATTACTCAGGGACTCAGTTTAAACAGAAATCACCGTTTACTGGGGTCATTAGGGGATGTGTCATCTTCTCATAAGAAGTAGGACTTGAGATAGCTCTTGAAATGTGGGTAGATTCAGGAAAAGTATTTTAATCAAGGCATAGAAGCTGAGAAAGGAGGTCAAGGTAGCCATGAGCAAGCCAGAGATGAGGAAGAGCCGGGGGGCTAGCCCAACAGAAACATGTACAGTGAGAAGTAGTCAGAATAGAGGTTGAAAAGATAAACTGAGTTGGATCATATATGATCTTAAAATAAGAAGTTTGGAGTTATGAGGCAGATAATATCTTAAATATAGTCATATATAGTAGATTTTCAAGAATAAATGGATGCATTTCCTCAAGAAATATAGAGACATAAAAATGCTAATAATAATGTTTTGTTGCCAACGGAGAGAATAACAACCAGTCACAGAACGATTAAAGCACCAAAATTATTGTTATCATCATTAATGAATCCAATTTCATTACCCACGAGGAAGCTTACATTCACCATGTCCATGTTTTTCAAAAGCCTCATTGGGAAAGAGTATTTATTCTGTCTTAGGGAAAGTACGAAAAAAGAATATATTATCTTAATTCTACCCAATTTCTATGACTACACCAAGTTTTCCAACCAAGGGTAAAGCATCGTCCATAGAACTTGAGTAGTGAGCTGCAAGAAGCCTTTTCAAATTAAATTATTAATTGTCAGACGGCCCTTTATTATTTTATCTTTCCCTAAAAATACATAATTTCCCAACTGATATCACTTTTGAAATGAACATTACATACGTGTAATTAAGGCCATTATGAAAACAAGAGTTGCTTTCAAACCAAGAAAGAATAAGTTCAAGTGTATAAGACACCACCCTAACTAGTCTGAGCTCATCTTGCTAACAGAGCATTAGATGTAGAGGAAGTATTTTCTGATCGCCTTGAGGACCACACAATGTTACCAGGTCAAAGCATGATCATTTTTTCTGATTTCGTTGATAGCTAACACTTCACAGCCTTTCAAAATACAATGTTTCTACAATTTTGTATACATGAGTAGTTTTTCTCTTATATCTTGAGGTTTTAGATACACAATTAAATTTTGTTAACAATTGGCTGACAGTTATTGAAACTGCTTGAGCTTAATTTTGCTTGCCTTGGAAATGGACATATTAATTTCTATCTCAGTGGCTTTAGTTGAAGGAAGCCATGATGAAATAATACAACGCATGCAAGGTTATAAAAGAAGCTAGGTATACGGTAGCTTAGGTCTGACAGAAAGCATGTAGTGGAAAGGATATGGGTTTTCAAGTTCAGTTAAAAAACTCATATCCTTCCTACTGCATCAAATGCTGTGCCTGAAAAATGTTAACTCTTTCCCAGTATGATCCAGACTCTCTATCTCAAAGTTGGAAAATGGGCTCAAATGAAAATATGCTAATTCATCTTTTGTCCATAGAGTAAGGTGGTGCTGCTGACAAAGGTATGTTTGAATTTGTTGTTAAATGCTCCAAGCTGTATGCTCCACACCTAACTGTGAGAGTGGCCTAGAGAGAGTCTAATCATAGACACAACCAAGAACTTTCAACCATGACGCTATAGTTTTCCTCAATTTGTTCTATTGAGAAACACTTTCTATTTCGAAATAATGTAGAAAGAGTGAGTGGCTACGCAATACGCTTGCTCTAGAAAATTGGGGGAGAGTTTGAGGGAGGATATAGTTCTCCTCATCCACCAGTGTATGACGAAGTCTGACACTACCAGAAAAGGAACATGAGGATGAAGAAGATGTGCGTATCCAGGACTTTTCTACATATAACATAAAATTCCTTCCCACAAAGTCTTATGTGTTGAAAATATAAATAAAGTCAAAACAGAAATCAAATGTCAAAAACTGGGACTGTAATTTTTGTACTTGAAAACAGTATTTCCTATTGACCCATAAGTAATCTCAGAGGTTACCAGCCTCAAGTTCCAATCAAGTTTCTGATATTCTTTGATTAATGGTTCTGTAGGATAACCAGAAATAACACCAAAAAGAGCCCTAAAGAGTGTTTTCTTCAAAGTGACAGTTAAGTTAGACTGTGTGTGTGTGTGTAGAGTATATATTAACATACATACGGACATATATACACACACTACATATATCTATAGATACATACAACCTTTCTGATTCTTTCTCTGCCTGTGACATTGCTTCTTCCTTGGTTAAATTTCAGTATTCTATCACTCTGTCCGGGGTTATGTCACTCTGAGAAGTCATCAGTGACCTTTGACTATTGTAGAAGTAGTGGTGAACAGCTAACTGTTTTTCTATGGAGAGTAAGTGAAATAGCTGAGTTCAAGCTGGAAAACTGTGTTAGGGCCAAAAAGAACTTTTTCAGATCATACAGTTTGTTAGACTGAAATTAGGAAACCCTCTTGTTTCAGGATTTAAGGGTAGGAATCACTTAGAGAACATTTTGAAGTACATGACCTTTTCCTAAGCTTATGATTTTGAAGTTAAAATAAAACTAGAGTTTATATTAATTAAAGGGGGATAGTAAATACAAAAAAGTAAGAAAAAAAACCCCAGGAAAATCTATGCCCAAAATGAAATATTTGGATCCTAATCAAGTGATGCTTCATTCAGTGGTTCATTAAAACCAGAGTTCACTGATCCACATGTACTTTGAAAATTTTTAAAAGTGAACTTATTTCACTGCTTTTAATCATGTTTCATTATAGTAGTCACAAGGTTTTAGGATGGGGGAAAAGCCGTTATTTTGAAGTAGTATTGAGGTTTCATCTTCGGAGGATAAAAAGACTAACAGCAGAAGTTCAAAACAGATGACATGATCTTAAAATCTTTAGTTCCTTTATAATTATCAGTTATGTCCTATTATTTTTGTTTATATATTTGCCAAAATTATTTGTCCACAGGATGAATTTAGTTGTATATAGGACAAGAGAGGCACAAGTGAGAATGTGGAATCAAGATGAAAAAAGAGGGAATTATTCTCAGAATTACCTACCTAACCTAGTGTAACATATTCCACTTTTGCTTTATCTAATAGCAATGACAGGGTGAATTTGTTATACAGTCAATTTGATTATGACTCAGAAGTGCTACTAGTGACACTTCTGTGTTACCGCCAAACAATAGAATAAATTAAAAAGAGAGAGAGCAATGGAAGCCTCTGAGGTCAAGTCCAACACCACATTCCCTATAGGACTGTTTTTTTGTTCATATTTATATTTGAAAGTGTATGAACTTCTCACATCATCAAATATTATGCTTATTTGAGGGTATAGAAAGGTCTTGGGCTGCTTCTCCGTCTTGTATTGCAACTACCACTGTGAAACTCAAGTAGGGCAGAGGGATCCATTCAGGGAGGAGTTCTATGCCCATATTAGTCTCACTGCTATAAACTGCCACATGTGCTAGAATAAGGGAGGCAGTTCTATAGGGTTTTACCTGGGATGGGCAAGGCCTGAGAAGAGGGAAGAGATTAAGTTCAAGTACTCCCTGGGATATTTTTGTTCTATTCCCCTCTGAAGCATCTAGTGTGTGTATGAGGAATGGTATTTTTTTTAATGCCTATTTTATGTCAAACCTACTGTATCTTAAAATTTTCAGTAATTAGAAATCTGAAATATTGAAAATTATACTTCATCATTACCACAAAGTCAGTGAAATAAAAATTATGATATATTTATAAATCTTCTTACCTTCACATCTTTGACATTCATCCTTGTTCCTTCCTTCCCAACAAAGATATCATCAATGTCCACAAGAATATACCTGTCCAAGGACAACGTCAGCCTCTTCCCTGACAAGAAGGAGATGGCATCTATGAAGATGAGCTTGTGTAGCCAAAAGTTTAAGTTGTTGCCAAAAAGAACTCGCTGAATTCCATCATGAAGCCCCAGATCCTGAATCACTGTCGCATGGAGAGGCTTGCTGGACAAGGACGAAAGGGACTTTTCTGTCTGTAATTCCGTTAAAAGCACAGGCTGGTAGGTTGAGTGATTATACTGGAAAATAGTCCAGTCTTCCCCAGGAAGAGGGCCTTGCTCAACCCTGGGGGCTTTGGTAACATGCAGCAAAGGAGACTGAGGGTTCACAAAGCAGTCCTTTAGAGCTAGATTATTGAAAAGGTTTAATGGAAAGCCTTTTAATTGTGTACTTGGTAAGCTGTTTTCATTGGCTTTATGAAAACCGATTATACTAACACTGTATTCCACACAGTATTTTTCTAAAAGCTCTCGATTCCATGAGTCCATGCTGACATACTTCAGAATATTTTCATAAATAACTAAAATATATTTCCCTTTGCCATTATCTGTAAGAGGAGGTATGTCTCCTTTGCCGGGGGCAATGACCATGTGGTACTGATATCGGCTGGACTCCAAGATAGCTATGATGTCTTGACCGAGTTGAGAGTATTGGCTCTCCACAAATAGCAGGACAGTAGGGTCCGTTTTGGATGTATCAATAGGTTTAACTGTTTTCAGCTCCATTGACCGATACGGTAGAATTTTGATGTCAGCACATTCTGCTTCTGCAGTGGTTTCAATAAGCGTCATTTCCTGTTTATAGCCAGAGTAGAGGAAATAGGCAGAAATGACAATGCTCACCAAGCAAAAGGTAGCCAAGAGAACAATCAATGTTCGAAAACTTCTTCGAAGCTTCACAATAAGATTCATTTTTTTAAAATACTGCTTTGGAAGCTTTTCCCAATTTCTTTTCCTAAAGTGCCATGGTGAATAAAGTATGAGATGGTGCAAATACCACTTCCCAAAAGTTCATGTAACCATTGCAAACCATGTAAAATGTTTGAAGGGGTCACAAGCAAGTTAAAGCTGGAAGGCAATGTATCAGAAGAGCAGAGGTGGAAGAGATTTTGAATATGTCCAATACCAAAGGTTGCTGCAGAATCCTCTAAACATCATCTGAAAAAGAGAAATGCAATGGCTGAGACAAAAATAGAAATATAAATATTTGTGAGTCTATATATATGCTGATACACAAGAAACATACTTATCAAAGATAATATTAATGTGCTAGTGTGTTAAAATATTAATAATGGATGTTTGTGGTCTGGGTTTTACTACTTAGACTATAGTAGATATTTTCATGTCCTCAAGGGTACAGGATCCTATTTGATTTGGCCAAAACATTCACATATATATATATATATATATATATATATATATAAATATATATTGGGATAATTTTTCAAACTAATTATCTAAAAAAAAAAATGAGGTTAGAAAGAAAGCTCTAGTTTAAAGTGTTAATCACCGTAAAGATTGCTTCTCCAGGGCTGGTCCATATCATATACATATAGAATTAGGAATTGGTATGGGGGTTGGAGCAGTGAGACATGCTCTTAAACATCTGGAGTCCAAGCCAAGGGAACAATTTTGTCTTAAATATCTGGTAGGCACAGGTTTCCCTCTTTAATAACATGTCCTTTTCTGAAGCCACAGGGAGACACTTGGCCCTGTTCAGCATACCTGCCAAGACAGACAGGGTTTCTCCCTCTCCACTCTCAGAAACAAAGTGAGAGAGAAGCTGTGAGAGAGAAGACAGTGGGAGTAAGTGTTCTCACATGCCTCTGATGAAACGGGGGCCAGGAAGCGGAGCTGAGAAGAAAAACCTTGACATGATTTTCTCAAAACACGTTCCTAAACTTGGTCTACTGCTGTAATCAGAATTAAAACTGTTTCCATTGTTAATTTTTATCCAACAATGAAATCTTCGTTTCCCTATCACTTTCTTTAGTTCACAAGAAAAAGAATGTGGAAAACATTAAAAAAAAAAACCTTTCTCAAACTGCTTCACACAAATGAACATAATTTTCTATTATTATTAGATATTGTTCTTTATAGGGATGACTGACTTTTAGTGACTTCCTTTGTATACAAATTGTCTTCATTCCCCTTGAACCTATGTTACACCATTTCTGAAATTTTCCATTTCCCAGTTTGCCAAACCAGTGTCCCTAGGAAAACAACCAAGCTGGTTTATAATTTTAATCTGTGATGCGTATACTTTGAGGTGTGTATTATTCACCCATTATATAACAGAGAATCAAATTAGCACGTTTTGTAATATGAATTGTACATTCTACCACGTTGTAAATATTTTATGGGTTCTGTATTTTATTATTTTAATTTGAGGAATCTGAGTAATTAATGGCTATTAGTGATTAAAAGATTATTAGATTTAGTGATTAAACATTATAATATTATGTTACTACTTCCATTTTATATTTTTAAATATTTTAAAACATCCTCAGAAGTTTACAATTTGAAAATTTTTAAATTTCTGCCAAACTCTTTAATTATGCAGATTCCAAATATATAAATAGACCTGAATTTCCCCTGTGAAAGATAGTACACCAACTTGAAATATGTCCCCAGTGATTTCACTTTCACTGTAAAGAAAAATTAATGCCCCATGTTACGGACTTACTAATGCTCCATTATCAGATGTAATTTTTTAAGCTAATTATTTGCTCTCTAAAGCCACTCAAGTGTTTCAAAATTCTGTTCCCTTTAAACAAATTCAATTGTATTTTACTAAAAAGAAATTAAATAAAGCAATAAAAAGGCTTCTGTTTGGCATAAAATATATAAACCAATTATGCAGTACCCTTTACTTGTATGTTTGAAAATGTTCATAAGTAAATTTTAAAAATTAAATTAAAAATACATATACACAATAAATATAATAAATATTGAAAGAGATTTGGAATTTGCCAAAGGAGATTATCCAGTCTTGTATTATAGCCACCCCTAGACTTCTCCAAGCTCCTAGATTTGATTTAAAAATTCACTTAAACCAACATGGACTCAGCCCCACCTCCACCCCACATTTCTCTGCAAAAGCAGAAATCTATTTAATCCACACACTTTGAGGGTTTGTTTAGTATTTTAAGAATAAATTTAATCAAGAATTTGAAAAGAAACTAAGTGCATGACAAGTTAATACTTTGTTAAAGTATTAACATCAAAATTCTGACATCAAAATGTCATTCTGACATCAAAAATGTGATTTTTATTTTTGAATATATAAAGGATGAGATGTCAGTTTTGCACACTAGAACAGCTCACCCTAATATGAAATAGTGAAAGAAAGAAAAAAGCATATGGGACTGGAATCTGCCAACCAAAAGAATAAATAAAATTTTAATGTGACATTTATCTAACATTAATATGTTCCGAGTTAGAAGGATGATACACACATTACCCCCGCTGCAGATATGTGTGCTTGAACGTCTGTGTGTGTTTTAACCTAAGGAGTTATCCTTCCCATTCAGTGCTCCCATTTATCCTTTCCTAACAAAAACTGGCAGATGGAGGTGAGAAAACTTGGGCAATACAAGATGGTAGAACAAGGACATTTACTTATGTCCCATACCTGAGATAAGAGATGGAATGGCACTGTTTGAGATGCCAAAGAGATGTAGTCTGTGATTTGTTTGAATCTCTTATTGTAAAATAATAAGTATACATATATATATATATATATATATATGGAGCTCTGTCCCTGGCTCCTTCCACAGAGCTCCTTAATCTTTTGGAATTTCCTGTGTGATACAAGTGTCTTTTGTTCTGAGGCAGGTGCCTTGTGAACTTCTGGAAGAGGGCTGGTCACCAGAAAGACCAAACAATGATTAGAAGCTTGGAACTTTCAGCCCCGCCCCCTATCCTCTGCGAAGTGGAGAGGGGCTAGAAAGCTAGTTAATCATCTAGCATGCCTATGTGATGAAGCAAGCCTCCATAAAAATCCCAAAGTAGGGGGTTTGGAGGACTTCCAGGTTGCTGAACACATCCACGTACTAGGAAGGTGACACGTCCCAACTCCACAGGGACAGCAACTTCTGTGCTCAAGACTGAACCAGACCTTGCCCTATGTATCTCTTCATCTGCCTGTTTACCTGCATCCTTTATCATATCATAAACTGGTAAACATCAGTGAGTGCTTCCCTGAATTCTGTGAGCAAGTCTAGCAAACAATCCAATCCAAGGGGGGGAGGTCATGGGAACCGCCAATTTGTAGCCGGGTCAGACAGAAGTCATAGGTAATCTGGGGCCATACTACTTGCCATCGGCAGTCTCCTGGGACAGTGACCTTCACCTGTCACATCTGCACTAACTCCAGTTAGTGACAGAATTGAATTGAACTGTAGGTTACCCAGCTGCTGTCACAAAGCATTGCTTAGTGTGGGAGAAACCCTCACACATCTGATGTCAGAGATGTTATAAGTAGGGTAGTAGTGTGAAAGTAAAGGAGAAACACACAGGAGGAAAAGTAAGTTTTCTACACACAGATCTAGCACTGTGTCCCTTAAAAGAAAAAAGATAAGACAAGGCAAAGTGAAGGGGTAGGAATCCAAGTCAAGAATCTTACGAAGGTCAAATAAGAAAACCGATCATTTAAAAAAAGACATACGTTAAACGTCATATAAAATTAAAGATATTCATTTAAGAATAATGATGAAGACATTAAAATGCTGCTCCAAAAGTATAAAAATATGTGGCACGTGTTCTTAAGGAGTCTAGGTGATACGGTAAAATTTTTATTTTACTTTATTCCAATGCGTGGTGCAGGATGAACCTGAGACCAGTTAACGGCAAACAGCCACCCACAGGAGTTCTTTGCTGCTCTCCCTACCCCATGGTGTTGGCCTTTGCTATAGGATGCACAGACAAACGTGTGGATGACTAAGCTGCATCTGTGAAGAACTAAGTTTTCCTTAACCACCATTCCAAGCAAGTTAAACAGGCTTTGATTTCAATTCTGCCAAACCTGCCTTTCACATGTCCTAACACGCCTATTGTCAAAAATTTGGAAAGGAAGCCCTATTCATTATTTTTGCAACAACCTATCTCAAAACGTGGGCTGCAGGACGCCTGTGCCGACTTTGGTGAGAGAGAAGGGAGGCTTTTCAGGTGCTGGCTTCCTTGTTCTCGCTCTTGTTTTCTTTTATTTTTCATCTCTAACCTTCCAAGTATGACTCTTTGCCTCAACAGTAGTGGAATAAGTATCTCTCAGAATCATTTGCTCTCTTTTAAGATTAGATAATGTGAAGAAATTATTGTTTTGTATGTCTGTTTCAAAATTGTTCTTTGACTTATTTCCAAAATGTGTTTATAGATTCTCTAAAATATAGTCTGCAAGGCCGGCCTGGTGGTGCAGGGGTTAAGTTCACATATTTCACTTCTGCAGCCTGGGGTTTGCTGGGTCGGATCCCAGGTGTGGACCTAAGAACCGCTTATCAAGCATGCTGTCATAGGCATCCCACATATAAAGTAGAGGAAGATGGGCAAGGATGTTAGCTCAGGGCCAGTCTTCCTCAGCAAAAAGAGGAGGATTGGTGGTGGATGTTAGCTCAGGGCTAACCTTCAAGAAAAAAATAAAATAAAATATAGCCTGCAAAGTTCTCAAGCATTGTAAATTTCTAGTAATCTCTGGAAGCAGCAGAGAAATTAGTAAACAAAGCAACTGCAAGTACTATTGTAGTTACTGCTATTTTTTGGGAAGAAGGAAATTCAGGGTTCAGAAGTAAACCAGGGGCCAGGAATCACCATGGAAGTATGTGTGATTGTTTCCTTCTTGAAGGTGGGCTGATGAGCTATACAGATCATCACAGAGGCTCATTAAATTGCAGTTAAAACTGGAAAAAAAAAAAAAAACCCACCAACATTTACCAGCATTTAATGAGCAGCTACCACTTGCCAGTCACTATGCTACATTCATCACCCTATTTAGTCACTGTGTATTTTTAAAGTGGGTAAATTGAGATGGAGAGGGTTTAAGAAGGAAACTGAGATTACCCTACTAGTGGTTTGTGATGTTAAGGTTCTGTGTTCCACTCTCGCAGTAAGAAAAACCGAGGGTTAAGTTAGATGAGACCAAAAACTTAGTAGTTAGCATAATTAATTTATCAGCAAATTCTGCTGCAATTTAAAAAATTTAGATATTCAAAGCTAAAAATATCTTCAAAAGTACAAAAGAAAAATTTGAGGTAAATTGAATTAGCTCACAAGAAGCTGTGTTGTAAATTGGGATAACATAAAATTTGCAATAATTCAACCAGCTTTGACTTTTCATGATATGAGGTGGGAACATATTTTATCAAGTACCTTGTTTCCACATGCTTCACGAGTTTGTTTCTTTGCTTTTAGGAATATTATAAAGAATTAGCTCATATTTCATACTAATAAAGTAGTGGTTTTTAACAAAAAATTGTCTTATGTAAACATTTAATCATTTATTCGTATACATTAACGGCAGTCTTTTGGGGTACCACAGAGCAGAATAGAAATATTGATGTACTCCATGTAAGGTAAGGGTAAGCAGTGCTTTAGGAAACTTGTGTTTGTTAATTATGTGTGGGTATGTGTGTTTATTTATTGTGTTTCCGGGTCCTAATGTAAGATTATTTCTTATCCTGGGTCATGGTGAAAGGGTTTAAGAAACATTACTCAAGAGGGCACAGCTAATTCAAATTATTTAAGAGAATCATAAATGTCACAGAAGTTTTAGCTAAAGATGAACGTAGTCTCATGATTCTGAGTGTTTTTTGAAAATATCCATTATTGATTCAACAAGATTTGAGATTAGAAGTTGGTTGATATCACATAATTTGGTCCCTGTGAGTGCCTTTCAGCTTCCAGGCCACAAAATATTGTGATATTATTTTGGGTAACAACCATACCTACATATATAACTTTTTTTTTCAAAATGAAGGTATAAAGGGATGAGTATTGTTATATTTAATCAAAATCAAAGTAGTATGCTTAGGTTATGATTTTCTGCAACAATGATCTTTTATACCCTTATAAATAACCAGGTGGTTATTACCTAACTTTTATATACTTCATGTTTTTTTGATTTCAGTGACATAAGATAAATTTATTTTAGTCCCCAAAGTGTGCATTTTTATCAGTACAAACTCCTAAAAGTGTCATTTCAAACATAATGATAACATTACTACCATCATATTATATTGTAACATAATATTATACTAGGTACATAGCTCTGAGCTATCAGCTATATTCACACTTCAAAAGATTATGAAGGCAACTCAGTAAATCGAAGAGTAAATGTCAGGCGTTTTCTTTTATCACCATTTCCTGAAGATACATACAGTGCCTATTTACCATTTTCCTAGGTCTTGTTTTCCAAAGCAGAGGAACAACATAATTTTTCAAAAGGAAGAGTACATTTTTATTAAAATCAAATTACAAATATCCATGCATTTATCTTGTTTATTAGAAAAACATGGGAACTTTGAGAAGAAGGAAAATACTAAGTGGGTATCTGTTCTGCTGTGCCAGATAAGATTTCTAGATATGGTAGAAGAAATGCTATTTGTGAAGCAGTGGAGAGGTCTAGTAAAGTAATCATTGTGTTTACTGTGTTTATTTCTAGAATTCTGTGTTTATTTTTATATTCAAGATTTCATCATCGACTTTTACCCTTAACACTACTAAAATAATAATATCTCCAGAATGGATGGTCCGGAATTAAATAGACTCGAACAGCTTTGGAAAACCTGTATCTGTCCTGGGACTCCAGAAATCCAGACAATTCCATTAGGAACCTGAGGTGACTTTGGGAAGGATCTGTGGCACCTGTTCCATTTTTGTCTAGATTTGGGGGTAATATTTATGATGGGGGGTAATTATTTACTACATTCAGAGTCAAACTAAGACCAGACAGGCTGTCTAAAATTCAGTTCAATTTTGCATATGCTCCTATTTTCTCCCTTAGGTAAGAGGCAAAGGCATTCATTCAACACATAAATCGATTAACCTTTATTAAGAGCCTATTTTCCAGGTCTATCTTCAAATTCAACTGTATACCATATCATCATAAAAACACACCCAACTTCTTTTGTTTTTATCTGTTCTTAATTTTCTTCTCTTTATTTACTATTTTCCTTTCATTTCCAGAAAGTCTTTTCTTTTTTCCTTGACCACAGATGGTTTTAAAGTTACTGATTTAAAGCTTGTGCTAATGGAGTTAATGTGAAGAGTGTGGGCATTAATCAGCCAATCTGTAACAATGTTTCCTTCTATCTCCATTTTCTTTTCTCTCCATATAAACAATTTATATGAGAGCTGCAAAAGATGACTGAGGAAATACAGCATCACGGTATGCTTCCTCATTTAGATATAATCTTATTAACAATTTTCTCTCAGAAGCAGGCTATTTTTCCATAACTTGTCTCATCTACAAAGGTGATGTGAAAAATGTTTTTAAAAACTGACACTGCTGCTTTTTTTTCTTGACACAGTTTATGTGTATTTCTTACTATGAAAGCTGGAAGCATGAAAAATCTGAAAACCCAGAAAACTAAAAATAAAATGAACAGTGCTTTTCAAAAACCTCACTTGTATTTCTTTCTAGTCCTTTTTCTATACGTAATTTTTTGTTGTTGCACTGGTTACCCAACGAACATCATTTTTCTCCTACCTTTTAACATTAATTTATAGCCTAACGAGCTACAATCAAAGGGAAATATGATTAACAAGTCCTTCTTATATCCATCACTGTTCTTTCATTTCTATTCCCCCAACTTGTTATATTTTGATGATTTCAATACCTTTCTAAGCCTGGTAGCCCCACAACCTAATTTCCCAACCTTCTACTTTGCAAAGAAAATAGAAAGCGAAGGTTGAACTAGCTGACCATCATTCAGGGAGCCAGGCTGACTCCCATCTATGTTTCCCAGCCTGAGCAATTCTCACCTTCCTCTCCGCTGCTGGATGCCGGGAAATGTGTGTCCCTTGCTAAGTTAATCATTTCCTTTAGCCTCTACCCCTTTTCTAGAACTTCAACCTCTCTTCTCTGAGGACTTAGTTAAAACCTTAAGATAATCATCTGTTAGTAATTAACCATAGGCAGCACCTACATCTGTTTTGTTTGGTAATTACCATATTTTGATACCTCAATGGCTTTAGTCTCCACCATTTGCTCACTACTCTCTGTCTGTCTGTCCGGCCTGTATTTATTTCGGTTTGAGACTCCAGCTATAATCTCCTTGACAAATTTAACTCACATCTGTCTTCATAAAATTTCTTATCTCAGCCCCACCCTCAACTCAAGCAGCCACCTTAATCTTTCTCTCACCTTTACAGTCAAGCCTTTTGAAAGAGTTTTCTCTTGCAAAATTCTTTCTTCTTGTTATTCCCGCACTTTACATGTTGAACCGTTTGCAGTCTGGAATGACCAGGGTTGGCTCTCCTATTTCTAAGCTTGACTGGCTCTATTTTGTTGTTTTTTTTCTTTTAAAGATTGGCACCTGAGCTAACAGCTGTTGCCAATCTTCCATTTTTATTTGCTTCTGCTTTTTTCCCCCAAATCCCCCCAGTACATAGCTGTATATATTTTACTTGTGAGTCCTTCTAGTTGTGGCATGTGGGATGCTGTCTCAGCATGACCTGATGAGTGGTGCCATGTCCGCATACGGTATCCAAACCAGCAAAACCCTGGGCCTCCGAGGCGGAGCTCGAACTTAACCACTCGGCCACGGGCCGGCCCCTATATTTCATTTTTTAAAACTCAGTTTAGATAAAACGACCTCAAGAAAATCACCCCGCCCTTGCAAAACCTGGTTTAGACGAGTGTGACTCCGCTGTGCTCTCCTAGTGCCATCTCTATCACAGGACATTTCAACCTAACTATCCGTGCATTTCCATGAAGCTGGGGACTGTGATTTATTCAGAATTGAATCTTCAGCACTTTGTAGACCACCTTGTATGTCATATGTTAACAAAAAACACATTCAATGACATTTAAAGATGGAAAGGCAGATTTGATTCAGGACCACTGTGATAGGAATAGGGACCGCTAGGATGGGTTATCTAGTGGGGGAGAGAGATTGGGCTCAACTCCGAATACAGAATGGGCAAGAGGGAATTTATAGGCAAGGAGCAGAGAGGGGTCAGTCGATGGGAAACTACTAAGAGGAAACATCAGGGATAATGGGGGTTCTATCAAAACCTACCTACCAGGACTTTTGCTGAAGACAGGCCAGGGTGATCAGATCTCGAGGGTGGGGGGTTCTGGTTAAATTGACTTAGCAGGATTCTTGCTAAAACTAATTTTACAAGGAAATACACAGATGGACCTGTGGATTTCAGGAGAAGGTTCAGGAGCCTGATTAAAGTTTGGTCAAGCAAAGAATGTTTGTCACAGGTACAAATCATGCCAATCAAAAACTTATTCACATCTTGCAAATATTCACCGTCTTTCTCTACCCCAGCTCAAATGCTGTCTTCTCCAGAAACTTGTGGGGTGGGAGAAAAACTCTGAGCTTCAGTTTTCTCGTTGGAAAAACAAAGAAATTTAACTTTTTATCTTTCTATTTTGATGTATCCATTCAAAAGAGCAGCTTTGGAAGGATGCTCGTCAAAAGATTGATCTTCTCTGTCATTCTTCTACTTTCCTATATCGTTTGAGTTTTCTGCAGGAACCATGCACTATCTATATAAAAAGCATAAACAATGTAAGTAGGAAATTTAAAAGGGGGATGAGTTTGATAACATTGTTTGCTTCAAACTCCAAAATTCTATAGTCTTGTGCATAATAAGCCTTCCCTGGTAATCTTTCTTCCTCTAAATATCTGAAGAGTATGTTGTCCATAACTTTTTTGTGATACTCTTACATTTTTATTTAACTGATATGTATGTCTTCCAAGATGATTGTGGGTACACTTTCAAATAGCTGAGTCTGTATATTAAGTTCCTCTTTTCTCACTAAACTACTTTCCCTTCCCTCAGCATAACCTAATACTAAATTAGAGACATAGTAAAACCTTAATAACCTTGACTAAGTCCGTTAAATTCATATTCCATGTTATAATACTTGTAATAGTTCTATTGAAACAATGATCTCAGAATTCAAGCCTAAGGTTTTGAAAACTGGAAAATCAATTGCACCAAATTATCTCTAAGTTTACTTATAACTAGGATGTTAAGATGGATCATTTTTTTCCGATGAGTCCACCTTTATCAGAAGATATTATATATATGTAAGTAATTCTTTACAAACGCCAAATTCCCATTTATCGGTTGTTGAAAGGAAAATAAAATACTTGGATTAAAAAGTGTGGGAGGATGTGCAAAAGTCAAAGTTTCGTCTACTCCTGAGACAGGTGCTCTCATCTCGGATCAACTTGAATCTTCAGAGAGTGGCAAGCACACGTCCGTCCATTTACCTACATTGATTTGCAAACTCTTCTCGAGACCCAGTGCACATGCTGCGAAGCGGGGCAGGCGTAGGAAGCTGAGCTCTGCATGCACACTCGTATTTCCATGGGGCCAGCCTGCAGCAGTGGCCTCGCTGGGACACATTTAGTGACTTCTGGGCAGTGAGATTAGTGACAGACAGGAAAGCCAGGATGAACCTACCAATTGGCAATCCCAGGTGAGACTTTGAAGGGCACCGAAATGACTGTGTGACATGAAAGTGGAAGAGCCAATAATATGTAGGCTATAACTATTAAACACACCCATTTATACTCACAGACAGAAGTCTGGAGAAATGTGGATTATATTAATATCAGTCTATCTCAGTCTCAGTCTATCATTTTATGTATACAGTGATGAATATGCTGTTCTTTCTATCTCAATCATTAACTTTCTACTTACATTATTTTCTAGAAGACATTTTCTAATGAACTTTTCCCTCAATCCTTGATCTTGCATTTCAGAGAAGGGAAAAGATTTTTCACTCAGTACAGAATCTGGCTACAAAGGACCCATAAAGTCACCTTTGCCAATTGAGTGACCTATGTTGCAGAGTTGTGTTCTTTACTTTTTTTAACAATTAAAGAATATTCATAACTAATTTTGGTAATACAAGCCAAAGTAATAATAAATACTAGGAGATAAAGCCTTATAACTAACTTATCTTTCCTAAAGTTTTAAAATACTCATCCAAAACTATAATAAAAATAGTATAATTAAAATTACAAAACAGTAAAATAGTAAAAAGAAATAATTTATTCTCAATCTAGCTAACATTTTTTATAACACAGGCCATGAAAATAGCTAATCAATCATTTTTGGCATCTATTTTTATATCAATGAAGTGTTATGTTGGTATATCACAGTTATTTGAAAAGTGAAAATAAGACATTTGCTTTTAAAGTGCATTATTTCTGTATTTCTAAACAATCTTTGGATCGCCTAGCTTTTTCAACACTAGAGGGCGATATGTTCTTGCTTTTATTGCAAAAACAGACCCACAGCACTTGCTCTCCATTGACAGCTTACCAAACAGAAGAAACTACTAACTAGATGAATGCAGCGCCCACAGGTAACTCTGCTCTCAGGACAAACATCTCGCTTTGACGCCAGAGAAACATGAGTGATTGCTAATGTTCAACACCAATTATTCCACAATTTCACACCAAGTGCCTTTAGTCCATTCTCTTCCTCATATTTGTAACAAACCAATGTTATATTGCTCGTATGATTCGCTGCTTTTGAATTCTTTTTTCTGCTTTTTTTACTTAAATCTTTTCTTTTTCTTTCTTTTTTTCTTTTGCTGTTGTGCCCAAGGAAGGGATACATGAAATATCACCTATGCTTAATATCTTGCTAATTTTGGTGAACTTTTAAGATTTAAATATTTTTCTTAAGGGAATGGAAGCATAATATCTGTAATTCAAAGATGTATAAAACCAGCTTTGCTACATCTTGTTTCCCAATTACCATTTTCTCTAGGATGTATTTATTTCTTAAGAAAATACAGTAATATACTTGTTTTGTGAAACAGAGTTACCATTCAGTTTTGCATTTCTGTTATGCAAACATGTTTGTACAATAACTTCATTTGCCCAAAAAACCCATGATTTCCAAACATCTGAATGTGCTTAAATGATTAACTCTTTTCAATATCTTAAGAGTAAAGAAATAACATAAAATGAGTAATAAGGAAAGCTTATATACAAAAGAGAAATGTGTACACCATGATTCAGGTCATCCCCCAATTTACTCCACTTCTCAGTTCTTATGTACAAATATAAAACATAAGAACTATATTCAAAATACTTTAAAATTGTGGTTACAATTTCCATTTAGAATGACCTTATTATTTCTTTACAAAGAATGATTTCTAGATACTAACTTCTACTGCTCATGGTTATATCTTACAATTGTAACATTATGTGCTTCCACTGTAATTTAAAATTTACCTGAGAATCTGTAAAAATGAGTGCTCATATGTAGCTGCTTTGCAGATGATTTGAAAGATAATGAATCATTAGGAGGTTGTACATGCAATGAAATATACTCAAATTATTCATCCTGAGTAAATTTATAAACATATAACAGAATTTATTTCTATACATTTTTTGTTTTTCTCCAAAGTTGATTTCCCTAATTTAGCATTAAAAACCTGTTAAAGAAAAGTATTTTTAGAGACCAAGAAATCATGTTTAATATCACAGAATATACCATAAATGAGTACTGAACAAGATGGTAATATGTTACAACCTATAATGGGAATGTAAACATCAAGGTGGTTGAAAAATGCAATCCAAATCATAGTTCTTTTTTTTTTTCTGAGGAAGATTAACCCTGAGCTAACTGCTGCCAATCCTCCTGAGGAAATCCTTGCTGAGGAAAACTGGCCCTGAGCCAACATCCGTGCCCATTTTCCTCTACTTTATATGTGGGATGCCTACCACAACATTGCGTGCCAAGTGGTGCCATGTCCGCCCCCGGGATCTGAACTGGCGAACCCCTGGCTGCCAAAGTGCACTTAACTGCTGTGCCACTGGGTGGGCCCTGAAAACATAGTTCTTAATGAGATTTAGTCACAGGATTCGGCTCAAGACATGGTTAAGGCCACATACACACACTCAAATTCACACATAAATCATAAAGGTCCATTTTGAACAAGTGACCATAGACCAAATGTTGTACAATGATCGTCACCAATATTAAGATCTGGGTTTTTCTTCACGAGATGCTGCTAATGGATGCCTCTGGAACCTGCATCAACAAGGTGAAGACACCCTAACCTAAGAGAATCTGCTGTAGTCCTGCTTCTTCAATTCGCCAGCTTCTGACTCAAAAGTCTGCTGAGGTCCATGAGAGTAGACACTTTTAGTTGGCATGTCCATGACTTAGCTGTGAGAGAAGCTGGGAAATAATTATCTGATATTTGAAGTTAAGAGGTGGAAACTCATAAGATCATGAATTTCTCAGATGTGGGAAGAGTGTTCAAATTTTTAAACATAGTGAAGAAAAAAAATTGATAAAAATGTGAATTAGTCTAAATGATGTAAAGTACATAAAATGGTAATAATGAAGCCTTATGGGATTAAAAATAAAATCAAACACTAATTCAAATGAATAAGAACAATACCATAGAAGTGAGAAGGGAATAAATCAAGTAAAAATCTTCCAAGAACCCTGTATTAAGGTGATGATAGTGACTTCAGACATTGGTAAGTTAAGTACGCATATTTTAATTTCTAATAAAGCCAATAAAGAATATATATCTTCAAAGCTAGAGAAGAAAAAATAAAATGTCAAAAAAAAAACCCAAAAAAATATAAAGGAGAGAAAAGAAACCTAGAGAAGGTAGGAGTAATGGAAAACCACAAAATAAATAGGTTTGTTTATGTTAGTAATTACGTTAAATATAAATGAACTAAATTATCTTTTAATAACAAAGATTGGTAGCTCAACTGAAAAAAACGCCACAAATCCAAGTATATGCTATTTACAAGTGACATAAAAAAGAATGTCTGAAAGTAAATATCTGGAAAAATATATACCAGAAATATTTTAATTAAAAGAAAACTGATAAAACTAGGTAAATGTCAGGAAAATAGTTTTAAGGCAAAAAGAATTACTAGAGATATAGAGATCACTTTATAATAATAAAAAATTCAATTAACTTGGAGGTCATTAAATTTAAATTAGTATACATCTAATATCATAGTCTCAAACTTAGAAAGTAGAAATAGGCAGAACTACAAGGTGACATTTACAAATTCCCAATCATAGAAGAATTTATAACATTTCTCAAATATTGACTTAAAAGTTGGATAAAAGATTAGTAAGGATGAAGAAAATCTAAACATTATAACAAATATGGTCTAAAATACATATTTAAATTATGATATTCAACAGCTGTAGAATATGCATTGAACTTGGTGATACAGAAATTAATCATACTGAGTCCCAAAGCAAGTCTCAATAAATTCCAAAGAACCAAAAGTCACATACACATGTACTATGAGCATGATGTAATTAATCTGGAAACTAAGAACAAAATAACTAGAAAATTCTCATATACTTAAATTTTAAGAAATGTAATCCTAAATAACTTACAGCAAAGGAAAAAAAAGCAAATGAATATATATGTTACAAATTATATCCAAAATAATATATATCAAAATTTTCAGATTTAGCTATCACAATAGTTACAGAAATTTATAGCCTTAGAAGCATGTACACAAAAACGTATGAAAATGAATAAGCTAATAAGGTAAGCATTCCTCTCAAGAAGCTAGAAAATAGCAATAAAATAATAACAAAGATAGTAGAAGGAAAGACATAACAAAGATGAGCAGAGAATAACCCGATGAAAAAATATAATAGAAAAAGTCAAAGCCTGGTTCTTTTTAAAAGGCTATATATTTGACAAACCTCTGTTCACATTAAGATAGAAAGAGACAAATCTCATGTAACTGATATGGATAGAGATAGAAGATAACTACAGTTGCTTCAGACATTAAAAAGATCAGAGAAAATTATTGATGAATTTATAAGAAAATATTTTAATTTCAAATGAATTTAAGTAAATGACATTTTGAGAAAATGTAGCTTTATAAAATTGATTTAAAAGAAGCCTTTTAATGAATAAAGCAAAATTCTCGAATCTGAATAGTCAAAAATATTCCCACCGAGAAAACTCCAGTCACTGATTCCTTCATCAGAAAGTCCTATCAAAGCTTCAGAGAATAAACAATTCCAGTCTTATACAATCATTTTCAGAAAAGTGAATAAAGAGTAATCCCTGTTGACCTCATTTTATTAGGCTACCATGGCCTGGATAGTAATAACTGATAAAGGGATTCTACGAAAAAGAAAATTATAGGCATACTTCATGAATGTAATATGTAAAAATCCTAAACAAAGTACAAACCAAACCACCTTTCTATACAAAAGAATAAATTAGCATGACAAAGTTGAGAGTGGCTGCCCTAGGTTGACTTGTGTCCCCTAAAAGTTCAGTGTTGAAGTCTTCGCCCCTGGTACCTCAGAATGTGAAAGTTTTTGGAAATAAGGTTATTACTGATGTAATTAGTGAAGTTAAGATGAGGTCATACTGGAATAGGGTGGGCCCCTAAACCAATATGATGGATAAAAGGGGACATTATAGAAATGGGAAATTTGACACAGACGTATGTTTAGGGAGAACACCATGTGAAGACTGGAGATATGCTGCCACAAGCCGAGAAACTGCCAGAAGCCAGGAGAGAGGCCTGGAACACATCCTTCCCCAGTGCCTTCAGAGGGAGCATGACATACTGAAACCTTGATCTCAGACTGCTAGCCTCCAGAACTGTAAGACAATAATCTTCTGTTGTTTAAGCTCCTCAGATTGTGAGACTTTATTATGGTAGCCTTAGAAAAGGAATACAGGAGCTGTGAAGTGCAATGTTGGCTTAACATTAGAAAATCAATCAATGCTTCCAAAACTATGATAGAGACAATAAACTATCCACCAGAACTTCCTGCCCCTCTTTGCATACCACCATCCCATCCAACTCTTACAGCCTGATCATTGCTACTAATTTCGGGCCCTTCAGGACATAACTCATCATACCGGGACCCTCACAACTTCTCTCATTATGCTGTTTATTCCTGACCATGTAAGTCACCACACACACTCAGGTCTCTGAGGACTTTACTTATCCATCCATCCATCCATTGTGATCCTGTTCCCCACCCTCTCAATCTCTTGAAAGCTTTCACTGTGCTAATCAGACTACATGGTCAATTATTAGCTAACTTCTTTCCCTATGCAATGAAACTCTTCTCTGAAAGTCTTCATCTTCCAGCTCTAACTGAAACCTCGTCCTCCCTTGAGGACCATGGAGTCCTCTGGTGATAGTCATATTTTTGCTTCCAGTTCTTCTACCTTTGGGTCAGGAGGGTGGTTAGATGAGTTTCCTGTTCCTCATTGTCACTTCTGGGCTATTCTGCACTCCTACTCCCCCAAAGCCTCTAACTTTTCATCTTATCAGACCACAGCACCCACCTTTTCTCCTTATAACCATCATCAACTAATGCCTGGGTGCGACTCCTTCAACCCCAGAAAAATCTTAGTTTCTCAATAACTCTCAATCTTTTAAAAACTACTAGATATCTGTATAGATGATCCTTCTAATACCATACTCTCAGTTTTCAAATCGTCTCTCAAATGTTCTTGTAATTCTCCCTACAATTGCCACCTAGTCTCATAGTCATATGCTAGAACTTTTCATTATAACAAATAAGTATGCAATTGTAACCATTCATAACACTGATTTTACATATTCTGCTATCCAATCACAATTTCCTATCTTTTTAGCTCACTTTATCTACCACCCCGACTTCAACAATATTTCAACCCCCTCGCATCATTAGGCCATGATCATTTCACTTTTCACTCTGTCTCGTGGCCACACATCCCTTCTCACCCAATTTAAACTCCAGAATCAACCATGTATTCTCTCCATTTCATATATTCTCAAACTCTTTTATCCTCTCTTATTTCCTCATGCACATTTGCCTAAACAGCACTGGCTAAATTCCACAATCCACCAAACCTATGCCTGCAACTCTGAAGATGGATGGAACATCACCAAACTGACTGATCGCCCCTTCAACTCATGATCAGGAGCTTCAAGTGGGCCTTTTATGCTGCTGGTAATCATGCTACATTTTCTTAGTCCAATAACTATCTCCTCTCCTAGGTGACTGTTTTATACTCTTCTCTCTTCAAACTCTTAACATTTCTTTCTTTTCCCTTACTCTCAGCTGGTAATCTTGTTTTCTATTTCTCAGAGAACACAGTAGTAAGAATAAAAAACTTTCCATAAGCACTACTACCACACTTACTGATTTATGGGAGTAGGTTTTTTCTTCTGAATCAATTATCCATTTTTGTTAAGGACCGCCCTCCACTTGTGCATTAATTGTAGGCTTTATCACTTACTCATCGAAGACGTTGTTTCAGTAATGCTCTCCCCTGTCCCATGTAACCACAATGTTCCCTTCTCTATAGAATAGTCACATGAGTATATAAACATTCAATTATTTCCCTCAGTATTCACTTACCGCACAAGTTATTAGTCTATTTCTCTTCTCTTTACAGCAAAACTCTTCGAAATGATATGTTCGATTTTCTCCGAAATCCACTCCAATCAGGATTACCCTCATCATTTCATCAAAACTGCTCAATAAATTTCACACTGTGAAATCAATTGTCAGTTCTCACTTGTCTTGCTTTAACTATCAGTAGCATTTTATATCATTAATTATCCCCTCGATCACACATAAACTATCTTTACTCAACTGCCAGGAGATCATGGTTTTCTATAACTTCTTAGGCACATTTTCTGGTTCCTTCTCATTTCCCTATCGTCCAAATGTGGCACTCCCTAGGGCTTAGTCCTTGAACCTCTTCTCATTTCTATTTATGTTCACTTCTCTGGGCAACTCGCGCTCTCTCATGGTTTTAAACACTATATACACTGACTCCAAAATTTACATCTCCAGCTAAATCTTTTACTTGCTCCCGTTTGTATATTCAGCCGTCTATTTGGTATCTCCACTAGGAAATCTAATGGACACCTCAAGCTTAACAAGACCAAATCTGATTGCCTGACATTTTCCCTAACCCCAAACTGGTACCTCTCACAATTTCCCCGGATAGCTCTATTACTCTATTTTCTTAGGGACACACACACACACACACACACACACACAGGCATGCCCCTTGGGATTAGTTGACTCCTCTTTCTTTCCCACCAGGCCCCCTTGACTTATGATTCATTGGCTCTACCTGTAAAATATATCTCAAATCTGAACACATCTTACCTTCTTCTCAGCTATCGCCCTAGTCCAAATTAGCATTACATCTCCATTGGATCATTGAAATATCTTCCTTATTGATCTCCACCTCTGCCTTTTCCCCACATCAGTTTTTTTCAATACATTGACCAGAGGAATCATTTCACGGTGTATATCCAGTTAGGTCTCTCTTCTGATCAATTCTCTACTCCAAGAAAGTTTCTCCCATTTCACTCAGAGTAATACCAAATTCATACGGTGATCTACACAGCTCTACCTAATCTACCACTTCTCTTTCACTGAATCTTCTTCAACCCCATTGGCCTTCTCAATGTTCTCTGAACATGCTGTGCTATTCAGATACCTACCTCTGGACTTTTGCATTTGCTGTTTCTTCTGCCTAGAATACTTGTCCCCCAGATATAAACATGGTATACACTCTCATTTTCTTTAGTCCTACTTAAATGTAGTAGTGTCGGTATATCTGCTTATGGCCTCCCGATGCAAAACTGCAAGCTTCCTCTCAACACTTTGTAACTCCTCCTTGTGGGTTTTTCTTCATGTGTGTGTGTGATTTTAACAATCTATTATACTATATAAATAATATTACTTTTTGTTGTCTATCACGTCCATTAGAATCTAGCATTTCAATCAGGGACTTTATTCTGTTTTGTCCCCTTCTGTTCTCCATGTCTACATCCCAATTTAAAAGAGAGCAGTAGGAAATTGAATTGAAAATAGACAGGTACCAGAAGATAAAATGGTCTTATTCAAAATTCTAAGGATTTTAAATTGCCTTAAGTGTTGGACAGCTATTGAAATAATTTAATTTCAAGACTGATGTGGTAAGTATTAACTTTTAGAAAGTTTTTTTTTTTGAGAGAGAGTAAGTGGATTGACTAGAGTCATGAGATAGGAGACAAGTTAGGAATTGATTATAATAGTCCAGATGAAGTCTTAAGAGCATGGAAATAGGGATTTAAAAAGAAAGCAAAGTTTATACGAAGAGCAAGACTCAGAAGAACCTACATCATATTGAAAGAGAACCAAGTCAGAGGACTGACACTAATGAACTTCAAGACTTACCATAAAGCTACAGTAATGAAGACAGTGTGGTACTGGCAAAATAAAAGACACATAGATCAATAGAGCAGAATAGAGAGTCCAGAAGTAAACCCACACAAAGATAGTCAACTGATCTTTGACCAAGAGTGAAAGCAATTCCTTGAGGAAAGGATAGTTTTTTCATCAACTGGTACTGGAAAAAATGGATATTCACATGTAAAAAATTAAATATATGGACAGACCTCACACTCTTCTCAAAAATTAACTCAAAATGAATCAGAAACTTAAATGTAAAATGAAAAAACTATAAAGCTCCTAAAAGATAACATAGGAGAAAATCTAGATGGCATTGACTTTAGTGACAACTTTTTTTTTTTCCTTTTTCTCCCCAAAGCCCCCGGGTACATAGGTGTGTATTTTTAGTTGTGGGTCCTTCTAGTTGTGGCATGTGGGATGCCGCCTCAGCATGGCTTGATGAGTGGTGCTATGACTGCACCCAGGATCCGAACCAGTGAAACCCTGGGCCGCCAAAGCAGAGCGAGCGAACTTAACCACTTGGCCACAGGGCTGGCCCCTAGTGACTGCTTTTTAGATACAACACCAAAGGCATGATCCACAAAAGGAAAAACTGATGAGTTGGACTTCATGAAAATAGAGAACTTCTCTGTGAAGACACTGTCAAGAGAATGAAAAGATAAGCTACAGAATGAGGGAAAATATTTGCAACAGGCATATCTAATAAAGCACTGTTATCCAAAATATACAAAGAAGTCTTAAAACTTAACAATAAGAAAATTAATAACCTGATGAAAAAATGGGCCAAAGACCTTAACAGACCTCATCAAAGAAGAGATACAGATGGCGAATAAGCATATGAAAAGATGCTTCACATCAAGCGTCATTAGGGAATTCCATATTAAAATAATAATGAAATACTAATACATACCTACCAGAATAGGTAAAATCAAAACAGCAAAATCACCAAATGCTAGGGAGGATGTAGAGCAACAGCATCTCTCATTCATTGCTGGTAAGAATGCAAAATGGTACAGCTACTTTGGAAGACAGTTTGGCAGTTTCTTACAAAGCTAGACACAGTTGTATGATCCACCAATTGAGCATCTCATTATTTGCCGCAAAAGGGTTGAAAACTTACGGCTATGCAAAAACCTGCACACAGCTGTCTATAGCAGTTTTATACATAGCTGCCAAAACTTGGAAGCAACAAGATGTCCTTTAGTAGGTGAATGGATAAATAAGCTTTGGTACATCCGTAAAATGGCATATTATTCAGCGCTAAAGAGAAATGACCTATCAAGCCACAAAAATATATGGAGGAATCTAAAGCGCATATTTCTAAGTGGAAGAAGCCAATCTGAAAAGGCTACCTACTGTATGATTCCAACTATATGACACTCTGGAAAACGTGAAATTACACAGACAGTAAAAATAGCAGTAGTCGTCATGGGTTTGGGAGGAGGGAATGAGGGATAGGATACGTGGAGGGGATCTTTAGGGCAGTGAAGCTATTCTGTCTGATACTGTAACAGTGGATACATTTATTATACATTTGTCAAACCCTAGAGAACATACAACACCAAGAGTGAACCCTAAGTAGCAAACTGTGGACTTTGGGTGATAATGCATCAACGCAGCTTCATCAATTGTAAGGAACGTCGGCAGTGCAGGAGGCTGAGCGTGTGCATATGTGTGCAGGGAAGGCAAATGGGAACTGTACTTTCTGTTCAATTTTGCTCTGAACCTAAAACTCCTCTAAAAAGTAAAGTCGACTTTTTAAAAAGCGTAAGCTGTTTCACGACATTTATTTATAACTTTCTCACAAATTTGTAGCACCATGTGAGCAGCACAGTGGGATGCATTTAAGAAGCACAATATGAGAGCCACATAACTTAACAAAAATTCTGTTCTTCATTCACAGTTTCTAAACAGCATGAAAGAGTTCCAATTCACAAAACAAAATGACACTTCTAAAATGGTGGTTTCTCTACTCTCAATTCTCTTGTACCCTAAAGGAACTCGGGAAATTCTCACTTGACTAAATTTCCTTTCTGCCATCTGCTTCACTCTTTTCTTTTCCCTCTCCTCTTACCGGTTCTCAGACCCTACTATACTGATCAACTAACCTCACACTCAGAAAGCAAGATATCATTCTCTTTTGGGGGTAAATGGAAAGGGCAAATGTTTTCCATTGTTTCTTGGAGAGGCAAGGTTGTGAGTACGCCCATATAAATTATTTTTATCCTGTCATATGAGAAATAGAAGAGTCACGAGTTGGTGTTTGAATGGATGTAGAGAGGGAAAAATAATGAATTGCCCAAAGACTTCAGCTTTCACAGTCATTCATTCAATATCTATTGAATTCTTACCAAGTGCCAGATGGACTACTCGCCTGACAAACACTAATTCTGCTTTGCCAAAGCAGTGGAAGTCTATTCTATGACACATTTGAGTAAAAAGTCAACTATAATAGAGCATAATAAGTGCAATAATAGGGAAAGTACAATGCTACCCGGAAGCAGGGAAGATGTGGGAAAAGAAAATAAGTAGAATATAATATATTACTTTTGAAATGTTTGTGAGATATTCAAAAGGAATGTCCACTAGGCTGCTGAATATAGCAGAATGGAATTTAAGGTCTGTGCTGGAACTGTAAGTCAAGAGGTTGGAAAAGTAATGGTACTGAGTGAGGGAGGCAAGGAACAGTGTGCACAATAAAATGATAGAGGTATACCATTAAAACCTTTAACACTGCATGAAGTGTGCTTAGTGAAAGAGAGCCATGGAGCCTACAAGCAAAGGGACACAAATGTTTCTGATCAAGAACTGAATGGTATTTTTGAGTCAAGAGATACAACTGAAAATTGACCTTGACTTTGGCGACCTTAGACAATACTCAGTAGAATACTGAAGTCAAGTAAAAGATTAAAGTGAGTTGGGAAGGAAGTAGGTGGTGAACAAGTTGACATAGCTGCAAGGAAAAAGAAAAAGGAAATGCAAGCGTTAAAAGGAGCATAAAACTTGCTGTCATAAGAAGTACATGCTTACTAGCCAAGTCAGAACTGTGAGAATACGCTATGAGATTTCAGAGAAAGGAAAGAGTCCTATGGAAGTCATTAGGAGAAGATTTAGAGAGGGAAGTAAATTGTTTTAATCATTGAAGAATGAGAGGATTTGGATTTTGAGGAGGAGAGAGCAAAGAGAGATTTTAAACAAGTGAGATTTTAAACAACCAAGATGGAGAACCAGACAGGAGAATGACAAGACCAATTTTGCCCTTAGAATTCCAAGGCAGTATTCATTTTCTTTGAATACTGATTTAACACTTAAAAGTGATTTACACTTTTGTTAAATCAACTTATAGCCAGCAGCAATAAAATGACTGCCATCCACTGATAATTACTTTGGTTCAGCTCCATTATCATTCTTTAAAAACCGTTATTATATTTGCTATTGATCTGCATCCTTGTTAATTTCCTCAGCAGACAATCATGGAAGCAGTTATCCATGAAGCATAAAATGCTCACTTAGCCCTCATATTCTAACACACTGTAAGTTAGAAAGATGAATGAATGAAGCTACAATGTAGAAATGTGTCTTGATCTATTACTGAGTAAAGGAAAGAGAAAAAGAATTTTGCTTAATATTCAACATCAAAGTTTAACTTCAAGAAATCACAAAGGAAATTATTAAAATTAATTAATTGGCTTTTTGTTTGTGAATTTAATGTTAAAATTAATAGTGTTACATTTATATTCACAAGCTACATTAACATCCAGAATCTCTTAGAAGCTATACTTTTAATATTTTAATTATCCTCTTCCTGAATTTAGGTAAGCTATTACTTGGTCATTATCAATGGAATTTGTGCTGCATCAGAAGTAACAAAAGATTACCATTACTTAAAATTCATTTCAACAATCATCTCTCTACCCCTGACTTTCTTACCTAGATACTCCTAAAGTAGTCAATACATAAATGCCTGGAGAAAACTTAGATTGTTTTGGGTAGTATAACTGAAGTCTATTATCTACTTTATAGGAAGATCTTGTGATATTTTTTCCCCCTACTATATTATCTCACTATCAGGATATTATCTGTGTAACATAATATACTACTGACTTTGAGCTACTTGTAATAAAAAAATAAACTCTTTTCAAGTGGATTCTCTTTATCTCACATACAAACTGCCATGAATTCCACTTATCAAAATTGTTATTCAAAGAATCAAGGAATGAATGAATGGAGAATTTAGCGCACAGAAAAGTGAAGAGACCTATGTAATGTCACACGGCTAATGTGAGCCCACATTTTCCGACTTCTAAATCTCCTCCTCCATTGCTGCTATTCTGCATTGGAGCTCTAAATATCAAGAAGTAAAATTTTATTGCCATGCACAAGACTTATAAAGTACTTTATTAAAATGGAAATTCTGCGATTTTCTTTTCATGATTTTTCCTGACTGCAGATTTTATATATCTTACAGTTGCTATTTCCACTTTTACTTATTTTTCTTACTTCAGAGGATTCTTAATTTTATACAGCACAAAATAGTTGAATAATTCTTTACCAAAGGGAGATATGCTCCATTCAATTTCACTGGTAATCTGTGCCTGCTGTTTTTATTTAATTGCTTCATATTTTATGTTATTTTAACTTTTAGATACCACAGAATAAAACACCAGCTTGGCCATCAACCAGAAATAACATGGCTGGTCACATGTAAATATACCCCATATAGAATTTCATCCTCCCACTCAAAACCAATCCAGGATACACAATTCTCAAAGTTTGCAAAAGCATGATAAAAACTCATGGGAAGAGACTTGGAGTGATTTCAAGCACTCTGTTACTTGTCAGAGGCAACATTTCTTGAGATGCTCCTATTTTAATACTTGATGACTGGAATCTAGAATTATTACAAACGTTACTTATGAATACTTTAAAAGGATGGTAGGCACCATACCAAAATAATTCACTTGGCAAGTCTATTTGGTGGGAAATACTGGAAGATTATTGAAATCTAAAATATTTTGTTGACTTTCTCAATATCTTTGGGAAAAAAGAATGGGAGGAGTGAAAGTGTTGTTGTTTTACATGTGGAAACTATAGGGTCGATTTAAGATACACCAACACATTTGTGGCAAAACTTGAAATATAATTTGTATCTTTTTACAGAGTCTGAGTCAACATTAGTAATTGAGAGAAGTTCAGTCTATTGTCCAGATTCTTCTGTGGAAGGAATTCCCCCCATGGATAGGAGCGAGACGGTGCTTACCAACTTCTCTTGTGCTTGCTCATTGGACGACGACAAGGGATATGGGTAAAGACGTTAGAATAAGCATTCTGCCTACCTAAAGACTTGCTCTAGCAATTGGTTAGAAAACTGTTCAATAAATTTCAAGTAAACAATTGGGCAAAATTATGTAGCAGCATGGTTTCCACATGTAAAACAAACCCATTTTTTTTCATTTTCCCTATTCCTTTTTTTCTCAAAGTTATTTTGAAAGAGCAACAAAATATTTTACATTTCATAATCTCCTAGTCTTTTCTATCAAACAGGCTTCCTAAGTGAATTATTTTGGTTCAGTGCCTAGCATCCTTGTAAAACATTCATAAGTTAACTTTTGTAATAATGCCACAAAATATGTCAGTATAGACAGCACATGAAATATTTTTTAATGTTTTACTAAAGAATTGGAAACTAAGTAACATTTGTATTTGTTTTAGTTCTATCCAGTTTCAGTTTCTGAACTTTTTCTTCTTTGTCTTCTTCCAACCTCGTGTTTTTCCTTATGCCAGCATGCCAGAAAATCAAGATAAACTGTTTAGCAGCTTTTCTGACAGTTTTTTCCTCTGGTTTATGGTCTGCTTTTCTTAAGATATCTGGATGTGAGTTAATTTACAAAACTGTAATGACTCAGATTAAAATGTTAATCAATGACATTTGATCCTTTAAGTTAGATAGAATACTATTAATATTCAAATACATGATCAAAACTACAGTAGGGACAGTGCAGAGAGGTGATTTAGGTCGCTACCTTCAAGTGGAGGGGACTGGAAACAGTCAATACTCATCACTCAGGGGTTGCTTTAAATCCATAGAAAATGTTACATTGCAAGCCAAAGTTAGAGTACTGATGCATGTAATTAACACTTAATTCCTTTAATTTAACACCTCTCATGTTTCCAACTTTGCACTAGGAACTTTATTGTTACATTTCGCTTTCCCAGCAATTCTATGAAGTAGATATTATTACCTCCATTCACAGATCATGAATCTGAGGCACAGAAGGGTTAATTAGTTCTTTCAAGGTTATACTACAAGTAAGGGCAAAGCTAGAATTAGAATCTAGCTTTAGTGGAATTCAACATTATCTCCTGCCTTCTACGTCATGATGCCATCTCATCTTTAAATCAATCCACATTTGTTTCTATGACTGCAACTCTTCTCTAACAGGGCTGACATTCACAAGGAAGCCAAACAATCTCTACATTCCTTATCAATTAGAAGTTCACAGAAGCCAGAAGTATCTTTCTTATTCATGCATCTAATCTTTAGATATTTTCTTTCTTGGACTGGCTCAAAGACCAGCAAAACCAATATATTTAAATTTTAAAAAGTCAATCCTTCGCTTAATTAGGATATTTACCATTTCCTTATTTAAGAGATTATACAGCTTGTAAATGATCCTTTTATGAAAAGTTGCTTTTACACTCTAGAGCACGTCCTGAGTAATATATGCCCGCTAGGTCTCTTTACCCAATCATTATTTACGTGCATTTTGTTGAGCAGCCTTCTAACCAGCTGCTAGACCTGGGTTTCAGGTGGGCAGAGCAATCACTCTAAAGCCTTTACCTCACTCCTCCTACTTACGCGGTGAAAAACAAGAAACCTTGGTAACTGCCATTCGTCTCCTTCCCAAAGCCAAAATTCCTTCCGCAGAAGCCTTCTGGATACTCAGCACTCCAACCTGTGTTGGTTGCTTCGATTGACTGGAATCTCACTGATTTTTAGAATGTATTGTTTTTCCTGATATTGCATAGAAACAACCTCCAAATATCCTTCATATGTTGGTTCTCTGGTGTCACATAACATAAAACAAATTCCTTTTTCACAAAACAGAAAATAATTCTGCAACACATATAGGTAACTATGCTCTTCCTCTACAGTCTTTTTTTCTTTAAATATCTTCTCTGTTTCTTCAACTGGTGCTCATATGACATACTTCCCACACATCTCCTCATTTTTTACATTTATCAAACTTTGCTAATTGCCTATAGGTCAAGCATTCTCTAAGCATTCCTGCCATCACAATCTTTTGGTTAAATTGGGGGCACTGATACATACACAGTAATTACAGTTTAAGGTAATAGGTACTGTGATACAACTGAGAGAGTAGGGCAGGGACAATGGTCCACCCTGGGGAAAAAGGAAGGTCAGAGAAAGCTGCTCCTAATATGAGGCATCAGGAACCTGAGACTGGTCAATAGGCCAGATGATGTTAGACCTGTGCTAAGCAGGATTACTGATCACTGTTTCTTTGATGTTAGTAGTGTGATTATGTTAATTAACTTTGTTTGCATTAGCATTATATTAGTCATCTTATTTCTGGTTCTTGTTGAGTTTGAAGTACTTTTGAAAAATGGTGAATTTTTAAAAAAAATCAATAATTACATTTATCCCTCTGTAATTTCACTATGTAAAGTCCATTACTCTGGCCAACTGAGTGATCTTTCAGAATTTTGGTTCTTACACACACCAATTTGTGAGAATGAGATAGGGGACCCGTTCTGCTGCTGCTGAAGTTCCAATAATAGCATTAACTCTCAGGCTGTAGGGAAAAATACAATAATTTGAGATAATTTACTCACATACTACTTTTCAAATACCTTAGAACTGTAAACAGTAGAAGTAAAGAATTATATTTTCTAAAACTGATCAGTCTTTTACTTTCCAGAGAAAGAAATTCTGTGCCATATCCTAAGCTCTATTAAACAATTTCACAGAACTGAGGATGATCATCAATAGGCAGAGTCAAAATTCAGCCTGTCAGCTTGCATGTTACAAGAAGCTGCTACTCCTTATCACATTTTTCTACAAGATGAAGTAATGTTCTCAGTTGGGCATGTAACTTTTAAATAGATTTTCTGAGTGTCAATTTATCAGAAAGGTATTTCCTGATCAGCTCTATAGCTCTCACTTACACCTTTAACCTACCACCGTGATTTATTCATCTTCATAGTACGACAGCCCTATCAGAGGGGCTTATTTCTTTACTGCCTGTTTTCTCCCACCAGAATGTAAGCCTCCTGAGAGCTGTTTTGTTCACCTTAGCATCCTGAATGCTATCTGGCACATATTTAAAATAATGGATAATAATATTTATCATTATCATTATGAACATTACAGGACAAAAAGGAAAGGCTATTTTCTCTGTTTAAAGTGGAAAACATGTCCAGATGAAGAAACAGAGCAACTTAAGTACTAAATCGAGTTCAACCTCGATTGACCAATTTGAGCATCATTTTTGTGGTTAAGAAGTTGCCTTATTCCAAGGAAAGCAGGTGCACAAACTGAGATATCAGGAGCCATAATGCTTTAAATTAATTAATGTCTAATTTTACAATAATTGCCTGTGTTTAATTTTACTTAATGTAGTATGTGAAATCTCAACTGGATTGATATAACTATTAGTGAAAGACTGGTTGGGAAACAAATGCAATTTAAATTCTGATTCTAATTCTTTCCTTGAACTTTAGAGTAATGAATAGAATTAGGACTTTTACATGCGTTCACAGGAGCATATGCATCCCTGCATCTGTTTCCTTTCCTTCTATTAATCTTTAGTGTCGCTATATTTATTTCTGAGGTTTAAATGATTTCTATGTAGGCGTGAAAGACTATTCAGTACATCAAGAAGAAGAACTCTTTTGAGATGTCTGATGAAATATGACAAATTCTGTGCATCAGCAGTCTACAACCGAATTTCTGATTCAGGAATGGAGTCAAGCCAAAGCATCTTAATGTGCAAAATAGTTTTCCCTCTCTCTTTTTCTTCCATTAGTATGGCAGTCGGTTGGTCCTTGGGCTACATATGAATGCTACCATGTTTTAACTACTAAATATAAAAATGATTTATGGGCATTTAAAATACTAGTATAAGGATTATTTACACTTATTATTTTATTTTTGCCACTAAGCTGCTTCTGCTGTGTGAAAAAGAGTCCACTGACAATGAAAAGGAATATGGAAAGGGAGCAAAGGACTCTTCTTAAACAATTTAGTAAATTAAATGGGAATTCATAGATGGGAGAACAGCCAATATTTTAAGGCCGACATCACTATTTCTCTGACATGATGAATTTCCCATCCTACCTTATCTTTCTTTTATTGTTTAGTGAACTTTACCCACTTTTTCTGTGCGTTTTTCCCAACCACTCCCGTGTTCAAACTTGGCCATTAGATAACTGCTGTCATACTAAACATGAGTGGTTTGGTCCTAGACTTTGCAAGAGGGTATTTAAGCTTAGGCGGCAAAAATGAAGAGAGGAAAGAAGGAAGGGAGGAGGGAGGAAAGGAAGAAAGGAGAGAAGGGAAGAAGGGAAGGAGAGAGAAAGGGAGGGAGGAGAGGATGGAGAGAAAGAAGAAAACAGGAAAAGGGAAGGGAAGAGTGAGGAAGGGAAAGGAAAGAAGAAAGAAAAAGGGGAAAAAAGAAAGGAGCGAGTGAAGAAAGAATAAGGAAGCATCTTTACATTTATTTTTTTGCTTGAACACACTGGACTTGGCCAGCTAACTTTGAGCTTCCACAAGGCTATGATGGAAGATAAATTCTACTAAAGACTTCTAATGAGGAGGCTAAATATTTTAAATAAAGCACAACACAAGTTCATCTGGCAATGGAATGTCCGAAAAGGGAATATTTGGGAAGGGGGGGAAGAAGAAGTGTATGCCTGTGTGTGTGTGTGTGTGTGTGTGTGTGTGTGTGTGTTAGCTTGCTAAAAGTTACTTTCTTGCTGAACTCTTCAAATATTGAAAGCAACAATTTCTAAGAAGTGTAAAACTTGAGTTTGGCACAGAAATCTCAATTCTACAACTTAATAGAGTCTTCGGCTCTGTTTTCTCAAATATCCTAAGCACATTATCAGATTAGGTTCTCAAGCATTCAAATATAGTATTTTTTTAGTTCTTTATTGTCTTCTCATGTTTCCTTAATTCCAATTAATTAGTCGTGATTATCGCTTAGTATTAATGAAGTATCTCAAATTTATCTGCAGAAAAAATATTTCTAAAGTAGTCTATATATGCAAATTTCCTCAATGAGTCACTTGCAAGCCAATATTTGTCAAATGAAGGTTATTTTGTTATAATCTATTTCATGGCCTGAATTATATGGATACTCATGAATACAGGCAATTTATGAGAAAGCAAAGGAAATAAATATATCAAGTCACATCTTCAAATGTTTTTACCAGTAGGAATGGAGAGTAAGTTACCATTCACATTTTTAAAAAATCTATTTGTCTTGAAATGCCCAAAGCCACTGATGTGTTTGGATTTCAATATCAGACTATTTTGGGTTTTTGGAAAGTGTGTTATCAAGTCAATATTATTCTAAAATAAATCTGAGATTTGTCAACTCTAGAGTGTGATAGCATTCCTTAGAAAACTGAGATAAAGAAAGCTTGGAAAAAGGGCTGTATTTATAAAAATTCTGCATTGCACTGACACCTCAAACTTCTGAAGATTACTGAAAATGACTAAAAACAGAGTGCATTTAACACAGCCTGTAACAGCATAGCTGAAAGTTTCCTGAGGTGTTAAGAAAAGGTTGGCTAAATCTGACTCCATGATGGCTGAAGGCAGTGGCATCATGTCTGACACCTGACCCACATCTCTCACTTCATAAACTTAAAATAAATCAATGGACAACATAGTTTCTCTTTTTCTTAGTTACTTGGAGTACATATTGGATGAGTATTTCTCTTTTGTTGTCTGGCTTCACAAGACATATACTGCAACAGTGTTAGTATGCCTACTTCTATTGTAAATTTTACTGGGCCAGTTACTTTCCGAAAACCTTTACACTTCTTCCTCGGGGCATGTATCCATATGTGGCATTTCTGATTGCTCTATCATCTCCAAGATAATGGTTAGACAATGCATTTCATCTTTATTTCCCTTTCTGCTCTTGTGTATAAGCAGTGTTTTACAGGAGTTTCTGCCAGGTTTATTTACATTTTTCATTAGAGCAACATTTAATAAAGACGGAAACTTTATTACTTTAAAAGTTTACTCCTCTTGGAAAATAAATTTGTGTCTTAAATATCCCACAGTTTGTGCTACAGAAAAAAGTAACACTTAGGTTAGACTTTAAACAATAATGCATTATCAATGAATTTCAGCCCAGAGAGAATTAGCCTTCTGGGTGCCAGCTTCTCTATCTTGGCTTCCAACCAGTGCTGATATTCAAGCTTGATTTTATAAGTTTCCCCAGCTGCTGTCAAAATCTGGGGAGGCAGCACCAGCTAGAACCTTCCAGCTTGCATGGCATGCTAAATGCTTCTTTGTTCCTCTCCCTAAGTAATTGGTACGATATGATGCACAGAAAGTTTGATCTTTGGGTTTTATTCCCAATGGCACGTTTCCCACTCAAACAGAACGTGGAAGGGGATCATATCAACATTACACCTTTTGGGGACAAATACTTTACTGGGTTAGAGACATTTATTTAGCACTTTTAAGAAGTAATGTTAGCGTTGAGATTGAATTAAGAAATGAAGTTTATTTGAAATCCAGTTACAAAATGATTTTTAGGGGAAGAAGGAGTAAGTATAACATTTTAATACTCAAAGAAGATATAAAAGATTGTCCTTTTCTGAGGTGAACATATATATGAGCATATGTTTCTATTTTGGTTATCAACTATAGAAACTCTAAATTATAATTTTATATATTTATATAAAATAGTCTCCATTTACTTCCTTTTGATATTTAAGGAAAACCATTTAAATGGACACATTTCTTAGATAACTTCAGCTAGCAGAAAACAAAATGCATTTTATATCCATTTCCAAGTTTATTGAAAGGAAAATAAATATTGAAATCCTCATGAAGCTTTTACCTTTTTTATTTAGAACAGTGCCTGAGTGTCTAAATTGCACATATATTTCCCTCTATCGGTGATTTTCATGTTAATAAATCATACACATTATAATTTTTTCAAAGGATTTTCTAAGCATCAATCTTAGTGCTGACCAACTGTCATTAAGATACAGAGAAAAAAACAAAGACTATTTCTCATAGTGTTCAATTTCCAAAAATCTTCCCTTTTAGCTTATCATGAGACTTCTATCAATGTAAGTGCTGTGTGATATTGACCATCAAAGGTAAATATTCACAGGATTCCTTACTCTAAAAATGTCTACAATCGGAGCAGGTATTAAATTCCCATTCTTTGTCTTGAGATAAATGTAAATGGCAAATATATTTTGCTTACTAATCATTTACTTTTTTTCCTGAATTCCAGTTGAAGACAGACTGTTTAAATCAGTGGACTTTAGAGTCTACATACATTTGCTTCACGAAAAAACTGTAATCGACATAACACCTACCTGGCATCTGGACATAGCTAACTGGAATGTTTTTAATAGAAGAAATTAAACTTATTCTTTTGAGATGAAAAAAACACCTTTTTAAATCTTTGTGGGGAAAAATCACTGCCTCCTACTTTTGGGGAAATTCAACCAATTACAGTAACTTTAGTCTTCATCTATTTTCTCTTGTGGTAAGAAACTCACAGGATTTGAACCATGAAGTTGGTGAGAGAATGAATAACTAAAATCATTAAGAAAACTCATCAGTATCTTTGTATGTAAATTACTTTAAAACATTTATGATCTAGAGTTGATGAAAAATATCCTGATAGAAGACACCATGGAGGCAAGAAAAGGTGAATTTGAAAAAGACATGGTAAAGTATAAACTACTGAAACTTTTTCAGAGCTATATTATGACTCACATTATAACCTATCATAATAAACCAAATATATTATCACTTGAAAATACTATGATAGTAACTCTGAAAAATACAGTATTTTTTTAATTAGGACAAATTACAAGGAATATACAGGTTTAAGGTTTCCTTTTTATTTAGTTTTCTCCAACAGAGATATTAGAAGGGATGAGTAAAATCATATTTAAATAACCTTTTTTATTTTCCAACTTATTCTGTGCATGAGGAATTTGGAGGTATTTACAGGTACAGAATAAAGCTGAATTTGTTCTCCTGGGAAACTATGCTTATGGCATATGATATATATTGCTCCAAGAATTTATTTTTCTTTCCTAACAGGAGCTGGTAGGAAAGCATCTATTTCTTTAAAAGCAATTTGTGACTGTTATACAATTTCCAATGTCTGTGACAGCTGTTTCTCTAAAGCAGACCGTCAGAATAGAGCATGCCTGTAAATCTCAGGTCCCAAAGAGAGGAGTTCCAATCTTGAGTAATTTGAATGCCATGTTATCAGTAACACTTCTCAGGGAAACATTTATAACCCCACAGTTTAGATGCTGAATTTGTAATAACGACATTTTCAATATGAAAAGGCTAAAATTGTTATCAAGTGAGGGGTTTATTATGTACATGTTCTGATAACAGTTTAAAATACTTCAAGTGCTATCTCTTTTTTCAGGCAGGACTGTATTTTCCATTTATAGTGCAAATATAACTTCTATAAAGCACAATGTCAGGTAAGCACACATGCTGAAAAGGGAGATTGAATTTGGCTTAAAACTACTACCTGCTTCTACATAAGTCTTTCACAAATAAAACTTTATTGTGTTCAACTTGTTTACATAGCTAAGCAACTAAGCAACATATACTCATTTATGGTACATGCCTCGGTTTCAGCAAATTAGCAATAACTTACCTAGAGAAGCATTTCAATTTTTTTCCCTTTTCCTAACTTGAATTTGTCCGGAGTTAGAAAATGAGATATCCAGTATTCAGATTTACTTGGCTCCAGGTTAATTAGAAGGAGCTTTCAGTTCATACAGTGTGCCTCAACAATCTTCCGAGAGCACTCTTTAGCTCCAGTCCTAGCATCTGAACTCTTCCAGCAGAGTCTCTTTTTATTTACACACACATTGTCCTTTTCAAAACAAGCAGCCAGCTGGAATGATTCAAACCTCTGTTCAGCACACCGTTAAAATGCAGCTTCCTTCTTGGACACGAGCGTTACTCCAGGGAGCGGACCGAGGACAGCAAAAAGGCTATGAGGTATGAGAACTATGTAATCACCGGAATACCAGCTGCTCCTGCTCGGCTGCTGCTCCTGCGGCTGTGCTTGTTGGTTAGCTGTAGTCGGTCTTTCCCTCCCTCTCTTTCTCTCACATCTCCAGAACTATAAAGGCAGCTCTGCCGGATTATGATTGGCAGAAACAGCCAATTCCTTCAGCTAATCATCCTCAAGACTTTCAAGGACCTAGAGCTGTTGTGATGTCATCCACTCAGTGGGATGTTACACATGAATACATTCCAATAGAAGCTAATTCAGCGATCAGCTGCATTCCTCTCACACCACGGGGATTGATTAGATGCTCCTTGAGGATTTGCATAATCTTTCATTGTACAGTTGGACTATTTCCTATGAAATTCGAGAGTAAAATTCCACTTTGCAGCTATGACACTGTACCAAAAGATTCTTCTGGGTTAAAAAAGAAAAGTTCAAGACAGGGTTTTCTGAAGTAAATGCATGCCAAACATGTGAATTATGAACTTATGAAAAGCCAACAATGAGCAGTAAGAAACTTGGAGAAATATTGGTGACCTACATAGTCCTGATATTAATAACAATATTCTGGACCATAATAGATGCTGAAAGAAAAGAAAGAGTAGCCATGTGTGTGTGTGTATGTGTCTGTGTGTATGTAGTATGAATTGTTTTATTAACTGAGGTAAATTACTGGATTATTACGGAAAAAAGTTCTCTCCTCTCCTGAGCATGGACAAAAATTGCCTCCGTCTCTCACTTTTCTCTTGGCAATATAAGATGAAGATGATTTGCTCTTCGCTCTCTACTAACTCATAAAGATATTACAAATTACATTTATACATTTTATGTAAAATTCCTTAAACTTTTCCTTCAAATAACAGGTAAAAGTAAAGTGCTTTCAAGTGTATTTCTTCATTCCAGGCTATATAATTCCCTAGGCTCTTCTTGCTTCAGTACCTTCTTTAGTCTCCATCACTTAATTTAGTGAAATAAGATGACCTAATGACAGTTTAATCCAAGATCCCTTATAGGCTAGAGAACAGAGCCGCTAACTTCTCTCAGACCCAAAGTACCCTTTTAGTGTGCCCTTTTAGTGTGTGCGTGTCTTTGGTTATAAAGAATTCTGCTTGAATTCTGGGGCGGCATCAGTGACCCTTTCAGTATGCTGCGGGGGAAGGGTTGTCCCTCAAAACACAGCATCTATTGATGATGACGTGTACTTTTGGATGAATAATTTTAATGCACCCAGTGTTACTAGAGTTATTATACTGCATAAGGTTTTGAGGGTCAGCAAGCTGTAGATATATGCTAGAGAGGATAGAAAAAAATCCAGTAAATTAAAAAGAACATCTACCAGTTATTTCATAACTTATGAACACTATCACTAATAGATCATATATCATGTGTCAGTTATTTTTTCAGGGGTGCAGGCTAAAAATGTACTCAAGCAGAAATTTGTATTTTAAAAGTGCTCAAAGAAGAGTTCAAGAACTACGTACTACCTTTAAGAAGCTTTGGAATATAAAGAGGCATTTCAAAATCAAATGAGAATTTCCATTGTGATATACATTAAATTTAAAAATGGATAAATTACAATCAAATATTTTAATGATGTCTCAATAAAATAATTATTATTAAACAACATCATGCCAAACATCAACTACTGAGAAAGAAAATAAAATACATAAAAAAGCTGATTGAAGGTTTTCCATATTGTGTAGTTTTTCATACTAATATTGCCTTTTTATTTATTTAGGTTTAGTCATCATTCTTCTCTTACTTACACAAAAATGGAAAGAAATATTATTTTAAAATACTCAGTTCTTTATCTTATTGACATATTTCTACTTCATAAGTCAATAAAAAATGCCACTTTATCAGAGTAATTTCAGTTATTGGAACCAAATGACAACAAAGTGATTTTGATCGCAAAACATGGCATTAACACGTGGACCAGGATTTACATCCTCAGCACCGGTGATAACTATAGTTGGTGTTAACTGATTACAAGTGAAAGTTTTCATCAGTTTTTTCTCCAGGATTAGTCCAACGCAATGCTTGTAGCTGAAGAAACATCATATCATTTGGAGTGAAATGAATAATAAAGTGAAAGCACTGTGAGAATATAAACGTGTTATATATCGTATTGATGGAAGATGCTCTGAACACAAAATTCTCACATAAAATGCTTTTAAACATCTGTTGAACACTAACTTTAAAAACAAGAAATCCCAAGATTCTGGGTTCAAATTCATAGTAGGAAGAGGGAAAAAAAGAGTTTACTTTTCTTTTCTTATTGTTTACTCAGAAATAAACTAAAATTTGGGGACAGAGGGTCTCATCAGGTGTACACATGTATAAATGATGGAAACCAACCAAAAAGTGCTTTCTATCAAACTCCTGGGGAGAGTTTGAGAAATTCAGTATCCATACTAAACAATAAAAATAAAATAATCCCAAAAGTACCTTGAATAATTTTCTTATAATTTCCTTTGTATTTTGTATTTTCCTATGATTTAAAAAAACTTACTTGTGAAATTATTGTTTCATCATTTTCTAATCTTTTGTGTGAGAGAAGTGATCCTGAGTGTTGTGAGCAGGGAATGTGATATGCAAGACAAGATAGGGAAGAATTATTTTCTCAAAGTGTTATTTAATCGCTTAACTTGTATTCCACAAATGAGAAGGCCACGCATTGTCAGATACGGCATCTATCCGGTTAGCTTATAATAACACACATCATGCAAAGCATTTGTCCAACTGCTCATAGTTGAATTCTATTTTTTTTGACACTCCATGAAGTGTGACATAATTTTTCCTTTATCTATTAAGACGTAGGTCCAGACATATGCTAAGTCCTAAATGGATCTTTATTAAATTGAATTAAATTTGTTGAACTAATACATTTTTGGATCTCCACATATTTTTATTCAATTGGTATCAAACCTCTTTTTTCAACTGAGTTGCCTTAAAAGTTCAAAACTGTGTCATATGCATGGTTTTGAAATTGTAAAAATAAAAAACTTTAAAAATATTCTATAATACTCACGTAAAATGTATATAAAGCATATAAGGTATAAATCAATGCCTATTTATTCAATAGAAGAAACAGAAAACAAAACCAAACACATTTATTAAAAAAGATAACTCACTTTTTTGTTTATATGTCAACTCATTTTTTACAGTGAAGGTCAGAGTGTAATTATGTCTACTAATAGAAACATTAGATTTCAGAAAAATTTAGTAAGTTTAACAATTTCTAAAATTTCTATGCATTATTTTCTCATTATCTTCCTTTTTGTTGATTGTTGCTAGGGGCAAATTTTAAATCCATGCATCTAAAATAAATAGAAATTTGCAGAGAAAATGCCAAAGAAATCTTTCCGAGTACTTTGTAATTTCTATCTTTTAAAAACTTCACATCCATGTACAGATAAGTAGAAGATATTATAGCTTTAAATATACATTTTTATTTTTCTAAGTTTCATTTCTCTTCCTAATTCTTACTGCAAAAATGACAACTTTGAATGAAAACAACTAATTTAATTTACAATTTAAACTATTAAAGCTTATGCATACAGGATTCTATGACCATGATACAACTTTCTGTCCCCTTTCTTTGCAATTACTACTAACTTTTTTATCGTGAGCAACTTTCCAGTTGTCCCAACTAACATGAAAGGCTCTGACTAACTCTTTTTTAAAGAAAAAAGCCTGAATAGAAGAAACTGCTATGTCAAAGTCTATGCCTTAGGGGGACGGGGGAGGGAGTGGGGGGAGGAGGGAAGTCTCTAATTGGGCTGTGAGTGACAAATACAAAACCCTTTTTTTAGGAGAAAAAAATAAACCCTTCTGCTAGTCAGATAAGAACTCCTAAGAGAAAAAAAGAGCATCAAGGGGCATAAAGTCAGTTTTACTCCATTAGAATCATACACATGATGAGAAAAATTAGTGCCATAGAGCATCATTTCTATAATAAGGACTCCAGTCACCGACTTAAATGTTATCGTATCACACATCTGGATCTCTTGTTAGCAAGCTATGGAGAGAGGGCAAAAAACGGGAACCTCAGGTTGGAAGAAAGAACCTTCTTGCCGGTATCACTATAGTGCATTGTTTTAGCAAGAGAAAAATTGGCATGTTACTGATTCAAATAAGTCCTTTGAAGATGCAAAGCTTGAAAGGTCAAGTAAGGGAACAAACAGACTAAACAGTCCAAGTCCAGTTTGGCTGACAACTGCCTAAAGGAACGCGATTTTTAATAAGTAGCAGATGTTGGCCAAAGCATCTCTGAATCACAAAAATCTTTGTTGTGCAGTGAAAGGGTCGCCCACAAGGGAGACCCTTGCTGACGGGAGGGAGGACAGCAGAAATTAAATTTACCATTGTTCCATTTCTGATCCTTGCTATGAGAATTGTCAGTGAATTTCCCTATTTAAGGCTTCACAAAGGTGGATAGCGTTCATAAAGTACATTAATCAGGCCACAACTCCAGTGGGCATCTCTTATCAGAGGAGAATCTTTACATACTGCAGTGTGTCAGTATGGATGGGGTGTCTCCAATCTGGAGTTTTACTTTGTTTCTTCATTTCTCTTTCTATGTGCTTTGTAATGTGTTGGCCAAAATTTCGTTATAGTTTAATGGCAACTTCCTTTTGAGTTAGGACTTTTAAGGTCTTATATGTCAGGTGATTTTATATCCTCTGATTTAAAGTCCCAAATGTTCAAAATAAGAAACCTACTTGGAGACCAGAATCCTGGCATCATGGTGATAAATTGGTAAAAACTCTTCCTGTCCTATAGGGTATTGTGTTTCATCTGTTAGCAAATTTCTTTTATCTTAGGTATCCTGATATCATTTGTTTTCTGTCTGTTCCAGTCTTTCAGGGACAGGCATCTCATTTACGAGCTACTCCTGCTAATGCTCTGAGCAACATGGGAAATCTTAATGTTTCACCAAGCCTTCATAAATCAGCTCCAGTGCCTCACTCTAAATTACCATCACTCTGGGATATTTCACTGGATGCTCCCATTCTTTCTCCTATTTGGCTTAGTATAGAGGTGTGTGTGTTGGGGCTGGGAGTTAAGAGGATGAGTTGTGAGCAATGGTATAACAACATGATGTTTGAAAGCTAGCCAGCAATGGTTGAAAGCCTCCTTTATTCTTGAAAGGTGATATGAGTAAACATATTAGATATAATGACTGGGGCCAGGCTGAACTCCATGACCTGTAAGTCCCCTGGTACCTTCTGTGTAACCAGTTAGCAGTAAGGTATACAGCACTACATTGCTACCACTGTCTGTCTTAGAGACACACACTAATTTTGAGTCTCAACCATAACCCCAGCAATGAAGTCTTTGCTTTTTGAGGACAGAGATCGTTACCTTTTTTTTTTTTGGAGTGTTGTAGCCTCAATACTTGGGGCAGTACCATTGTATAGAGTAGATATTTTCACTTAAATAATAAACTTATGAATGAATGAATGTATGGTGGCAACTCAGAGCTAGGAAATGGGGAGATGGGTGTACCAACGTTTCGCATAAAACTATATTTTCAATGTATACACTGAACCAGTTCAGTATTCTACAAATGGAAGCACCAACTCATTTCAAAATGAAGACACAAAGATGCATTATAAAGCAATTTTCCCCATGGATAAGAAAACCCAGATTAGTTTTCCTTTTTAGAACTGATGTCATTTAAGTCTCCCTAATATCACTAGTGAATAAAAAGATTTTAGTAAAAATAGTCTTCATTCTTTAAATATTTAAAAATTTTAATATATATTTAATTTGATTTGTATTTTTAGAATCAAAAGAATGACATTGTAATTTCTAAATGCTCCATCATATAATGTGATTTGTATATCTTCTATGTTATAACAAATATCATTTTACTTAAAGTTTCCGCTTTCTGAATAGAAATTATCATACATGAAATGATTATGAATTAACTGGAAATAAATGCAGTACTCTGAATACAGAGACATTTTACCAAAAGAAAACAAAACAAATAATCAAATGCAACATAAAATAAATTAAAATAAAGTAAAATGAAGTCTGTAATGAATAAAGTAAAATGATACTTGTGAACACACTAGATAATAAAGAAATGATAAATTTGTTTGCCAGCTCAGTTGTTTATGTCTGTTAGAGGGTGGAGAAGAGAGAACTAATTAAATTTAGAGGGTAAAAAAAGCATGTGATGACCACAGAGGTGCATCAAAGAATATACTTATCACTCTGCTAAAATCCTCACTATTTTAGGTTCCCATAGAGGGCAATATTGTATAAAAGATGGTGAACCAAGAATCTGCCAATTCATCTCTGTTGATATGGTTTAAAAAAAACTGCTGTTGCCATAAATTTGATGCTGTACTTCCCCTCCAACTCTGACTAACATGTAAAATGATGCACACAAACACAGAGCGGACACTCATCAAAAGCAAAGAAAATTAATTTGGTATCCTGCTTACTGGTAGATTGCTTCAGTGAATAGCCTCCTGTTTCACCTATAATTGGACTCAATCACTGAATCTCAAATAGTATATTGCATTCTATCATACAACTGCTATATATATATATATATATATATATATATATATATACATATAGCCATTTAGTTTAACAGCAATATTATGAAATAGTGCCTTCTTCATCCCTGGAAAAGAAAAGTAAACTACAAACAAAATGAAAGCCATGTCTATCTTTCAAATCTAGCATCACTGAGTCACAAAAATCTGTGTTGAGTAGTGAAAGGGCAGCACATGAGTGAGACGGTGTGTGAGGTGGGGGAGGACAGTAGAAATTACCCAGGGATAAAACCCCAGTGTAGTTTACGTCCTGTGGGGTCTCTAGGGATATGGCCAAAGTGCAGGGATGGAGTGTGGAGTGTGCAAAGCTGTACTTAGCTGTAGATCTCAAAGTTATTTCTATTACTAACTACGCATGCACTCTTTTACCTTCCTATCTCTCTTATAACTCCAAAAATGGTTTCTTTGCCATAAGTCCTTTCCTCTCAAAGAGGGTAAATATAATTACAACTTAAAGCATTTACTCATCAACTGACCTTTATAGTAACTGCTAATTTGTGTTGAGCTTGTAATGAAATTAGTAAAGGAGGGACATTGTGCATTATCTAATACCGTTAAATCATGATACTACTTTTTTTTTTTAGAGATTTTATTTTTTTCCTTCCCAAAGCCCCCCGGTACACAGCTGTACATTCTTCATTGTGGGTCCTTCCAGTTGTGGCATGTGGGACGCCGCCTCAGCATGGCTCGATGAGCAGTGCCATGTCCGTGCCCAGGATTCGAACCAACGAAACACTGGGCTGCCTGCAGTGGAGCACGTGAACTTAACCACTCAGCCATGGGGCCAGCCCTTCACGATACTACTTTAAACATCTAGTTACCTATACTTTTCAACATACACGGTGACATGGAGTACATGGAGTTATGGGGAGTGCTCTAACAGTCTATCAGATAAGCCTCAGATGCAATTCTGGAAGCGAGATGACTTTCTAAGTTCCCCTTGTTATGAGATGTCCTTTCCAAGATTGTGGTGATGATGTCATGTAGGAAGTATTTTAGGGCTAACATAAACGAACTAAAATGAATAAAACTGTAAGTCAGATTTTCAGCCCCTTAGTCATAAGAATAGAAAACTAGACTTTTTGTTTAGGATATTGCTTTGTACATGAAGGTCAAATAAAAGTAAAATAAATTGTTTAGTTCAAATTAAGTTATGCTAATCTTTAAAATAAAGTCCGTTACTTGTCAAGTACAACTTTTCAAGTCTAAATAATTAATATTCCCCAATATGCCAAACTAAGATGTGTGTGTGTGTTTGTGTGTATGTGTGCACGTGTGTGTGTTTGCAATTAAGCAAGAGCTGCATTTGGAACGATCTGGTTTATATCCCTATCTGAGATTTCCAGATTACCTTAGAAGGAGTTTTTTCCGCAGCATGAATCACTATTTGGCCTGGCCCTTCCATGTCTCCTGTTAGGGTGTTGTAGGGAAAAAGGCTATTTGCTGAATTTGACTTTCTCGGTCACTGCCGTCAGCAGAGGTTTGTTTCAATACGCTTGCTTTCATCATACATTCAATAACAAATCATGTCATCTTCAAATCATTTTAAAAAGTATGTTAGAGTTTACAAAAGATGTCTCATAGATTGTTTTGAGTCTCACAATGATCCTATGATTAGTGCAGTGTTGTCTACATTGTAAAGGTTAGAACATTGAGACACGAGCAGCAAATCTGGACTCTACAAGAGAACTCAGAGACTCCTAGCCCTGTTACCTTTCCACTATACCAAAGAGTTTCTCTGAGTGAATTTCTGTAGAGAATGCTCCTTTATGTAACTCTGTTAGCCTGGTGGGCTTTCAGGTAGCCATCTGAAACCCTATACTCTATAATACACTTGATGGGATAGGAGTGATGCATTCAACCTTGGCAAGTTATCAATCATTTGGCAATTGGCAAGTTATCAATAATTTGGCAGCATTCAGGTTTTAATATCTGCTCCACAAATATCTTATATACAAAAACTTATCTATATCAGACCTGGTCTAAAAGCCAGTATAGCAAGAACTATTTAAGTTAGACTTTAGACATACTTAGTGGTATGGGATCATAGCCATTGAAATGTTCTAATGGTAGAAATAAAATGAGGGAAATTTATGAGATTTTATTTTCTGTATACTTTAATTTAAATTATACAATTTCTTTTTCTGGTTTGAAAAAGAAGTATAAAGCAGAGAATTTCTCAGATCCATGCTATGATATCACAATCTAGGTTACTGGTTGTAGAATTTTTGTGACTCACAGCACAAACACACACACACACACAGTAGAAACACACACACACACAGTAGAAGCAAGCATCTCATAAAAACAATTCTTACTATAACTATGAGCAGTGCATTTAGTACTTTCTTTTTTGTTCTATTGCATTCTTTTCCCTTTCATAAACATTTTGAAATTCTGATCTTACTTTATTAAGGTAAATGCACAAAGTGGCCTATATCTTGAAAAATACAAATCTAGATTCACTATATATCTACGCAATACTGAATATAAAAAGATCAAGTCATTTCCATGGTTTTATAGTTAGAACTTTTCCTAATTTTTCCATTTGGCTGACTATTTTTATAATCTTAACAGCACATTGTTTTCATTTCACAAAGTGGCTGTTAATAGATGATGTTATTCTTTGGAGAATAGAGAGTCAAAGAGGCAGGCCAGGTTAACGTATGAACATAGAAACAAATGGAGCTTTGAATTATACAATGATAACATAGCCTCTTAGTGTAGACTACAACAGAATAACTAATATGTTAATTCCCTTTAGAAATTTAATTGCTTGCAGTTAGAAATTTATAGACAAACACTTAGAAATCCCGAACTTCCAATTAAAGGGAGACATGAGTTGCCATAGAGCCAGGGAAGGAAGCAGTCGGTATTTTTTCATGATTATTTGTGGTAAAACAGAAAGTCCATACTTTATTGCAGCATAGAAATCTTACTGCTACCTTATAAGGCCAAAATGATTTTAGAGTGCCACTATTTAAGCTCATTTTAGTTCTGCACTGTCTATAGTGACACTAGCTTCAACCTAACTCTAAAATTTAAAGAAAATGCTTTTCTTTTGTGAAATGTGCAGCCATGAGTAAGGAAAAAAAATCAGTGCTTCAAAATAAAGAGAAAAGAAGGAAAATGTGGTGGAAGGCATTATTGGCTCCACTTCTTTACTCTTGCCAGTATTAACGTCTTTTGTCACGTGACTTTATTGTTCCTCCCAGTAAGAGAGCTACCATATTTTGATTCTGCTATATATGTGTATTGGCCAATAGAATGAAGAGAAAGTGACATTATGCTGGTCCAAGCTGAAGCCTGAGAGGCATTATGTATGTGTTTCTACTTACTCTCTTCAAATGTCATTATCACTATAAAAAGAACATGCCTGGACGTGTGGACCAACATTGCCCAGCTAAGACGTCCTAGCCAAGCCAGCTTAGAGCAGAGCCCTAGCTGACCTGTAGATACATGAGCAAGCCTCGTCAACACTACCAGAGCCCAGCCAGATCAACTGACCCCAGCTGATCTGCTGATTCATAAGCAACACAGGAGAACAGAAACAGAGGCAGACCATATTAATGCAATGGACGTAAAAATAAATGGAGCTTTGAGTTATATATTAACATTGCCCTCATTATGTAAATAATAACAGAATAGTAATAGTAATAGTGTTCATAGTAATTCACTTTAGTACTACAATTGTTTGCCTTTATGAAGTTTCAGTTGATAAGCACTTGGAAATCCAAATCTTAACACCTTTAAGGAATAAAATAAATGTATATTTAAGCTGCTGAATTTTGATTAGTTTGTTACACAGAATTATTTAACTTACCTATAAAGTTGGTTTCCTCTGTGTCTAAAACCATTTTTAAAAGATCTTATTCTACTTTATAGATTATGTGAGTTGAAGCAAGGAAATATAAATATCACACGTTTGCTTATCAGTAGAATTTATTATATGATTTTGAAAATAATGTCTTATCTATATTAAGAGTTTTTGAAAAAACACACTTTTTTAAATGTGAGTAAATTTGAAGATTTTTCTTCGCTCTGTTTAGTTCTGCAATTTCCATAAATCCAACACATTCTATATTGCTTAAATTTGCTATTTTATTGCAAAGGTAAAGATGGAGCTCAAAGCAGACATGTCACTCATAGTCTCAACAGGAAATTTTTCTTCCCAGTTAAGACATGGAATAAAATCCACATTAGAAAACAGTTAAAAACAAAACAAAACATTTTTGCTTTGGTACTATATGATCCTAAATTTATGAAGGAAGACATTTTTTGACTGGTGCCATTTGTGAAAGGATTAGAGAACCATTAATTTTACTGTAAAGCAGGAACTATGAAGAAAGTGGACAACTATAATAAAATGCATTAATAACTAAAGACACTCAAAGTTTTTGTGTCGGGGTGATGCAGTCTTCTTGAAGTGAGGAAAAACTAATATTTCATTGATTCATACTGACAGGATCATTATTCTTTGCCCAGTCAAAAATGTGAAACAAATACAGAATGAAACACAGAAGCAAACAAACAATAACCACATAGTTTGATTTCTGACTTGAATAAGGTAGCTGCTGATTTGCCATTTCCTCTTTTTGTTAAAATTAACTGAAGACATATTAATACTTCTACATAAGAAACATATTGACAAACGGTTAGCATACATCAAATCCTTCATCTTTTGGATTTTAAGAGATGGGAATAACAATAACTCCCAAATAATAATATGAAGTAGTTGTAATGACCTCAACAGTAATAGTGCCACCACTAATCTCACCAGGGAACAGCAGTGATAACAATAACAGCCACCAGTTTTTCTGGAACCCAGATAGGGGTCAGGCAATGTGTTAAATGGTTTGAACTTCCTTTATGAGAATATGTTCAAATTTTTAAATAAAATCTAGGCCACGTTGGGAAAGGTCTTGGATGAACCTTTTTGAGAGCACGGATTATGTAAATCTAGGCATTTATAGCCCACAATGAGTTAAGAAATAAAAATAATGGAGAAAATGAAGAGGAGAAGCAAAGTAAGAAGAGACTAGAAATGAAGCTACAGCGTCATGGTTCTTATAGAAAACACTGAGTGAGCCTCCTAAGCAACTTACTTTTACTGACTCACTGAATCCCCATTGGAAAAACCTCCTCATAAGATACAAATGAGAATATGAGAACACAGAAGCGTTAAAGATCTAGATTGCCCAAGGTGTAGAGTTGGCATCTGCACATGGTTTGCCCAGCTCCTGAGTTCAGGATTTTAACCTCAATGCCACACAAATAGAAAAAGAACACTAAAATGGCAAGACTGTTTGCCTCTTTCCCCTCATACTATTCAAAGCACTATTAAATCCTCAAATAACTTATATTTTAAAATGTCTGAATTCTGAAACAGAACAATGTCACAGTGGAAAACAAAGCAAAACATTAAATTACTACCAAGATAACTTTAGAAGCAATTCATTAAAAACAAAGGAATAGCTCTGCCAGATGACATTCAATAAATTGAATAAATCAATAGCAAATTGAAAGGAATGCCAGAACAAGACTTAAGGATGTATCTAATGCATGAGAAACCTATAAGTAAATTGGCTTATGCAACCTGGGTTGACATGGGTGGTTCTGGTTAATTCCTATTGCAGGCATCCTGTCTATCTGGCTTAGCATTTTCCTGGATTTTTTGTTTTCTTTAAACAAAGCATAAGTATTAATAGTTGCATAAACCAGCATGAGGTTGATGGACTCCCACTTGTTGCTCCCAGCTTCTGCCATCTTCTCCTCTTGTGTCATGTGAGACACACGTACAAAGCACAGAGTTCTTACTTTAACACATGGTTGAAAATGAGGGACGATAGTAATGACATATCTTTTATTTCTTGTGCTTTCATAGAGTTTAAAGAGATTATAGAGAGTAGTTAAAATATTCTTTCTACAGTGCTATATTGTACAGAATACAATATTCTTCTATATTCTTGCAGTATATTGTATAATTTACAACTATTTTTATTACTACCTGAAAATGCTTTTCTATTTTGCAGTAGTGCTTTTCTGCAGCAAGGAGATAAAAAGCCTGTGCACAGGGGAGAGCCCAGTGGCGTAGTGGTTAAGTTTGTGTGCTCCAATTTGGTAGCCTGGGGCTTGCAGGTTCGGATCCCAGGCATGGACCTCTGCACTGATCAGCAAGCTATGGTATGGCTGCATCTCATATACAAAATAGAGGAAGATTGCCACAGATGTTGGCTCAGCAACAATCTTCCTCAAGTAAAAAGAGGAAGATTGGCAACAGATGTTAGCTCAGGGCCAATCATCTTACCCCCCTCAAAAAAAAGTCAATGTACAATAAAAAACACATTTAATTTTTGTAAAAAAGCTGATAAATGTCTACATTTATCATCTACTAAGACTATTGTGATATCTTTTCCTATAAAACAACCCCTGTAAATCTGCTATATAAGCTCCAGGATCTATTTGAAACATTATAGTTAGTTTAATTAGAATGTGCCCCACGACGATGATTTATCATACAGAGCTCCAGAAAGGCATTTACATATCATTTTGTGAAGTATGAGTTTTCATTTTGATCATTTGACTTCTAAGTTAACTTTTATCATTTCAATTATAAGTTGTCTTCTGTATGAAATGAAATCTGTTAGTATCAGCCCTTTAGAAGAAAAATAATATCACAGAAAGTTAAAATGATGTCATTTGAAGACAGTACATTCAGATATTTAAAATATAATCAGAAAAGTTAAATCTAATAATGGTTCAAATATTTTTGGAATCAAAGTAAAGCTACTGAAAGTTGATGTGACATTTGATATTATTGTAAATGTTAGTATAAACTCAATATTGAAGACAAAAGAAACATTTTACAATTAAAAGTGCAAATTTTGGTAGAGCAGAGCATCATGGTAAAACAATATACTTGAAATCAGTTGTGGTGCATACATAATTCGTGATTGATTCTGAACAATCTCTAATATTTTCCAAATGTAAAGAGGTGTACTTGTCATAACCTCCAAATATTTGTGTATATATATAAACATGTATAGCTAGAGTAACCGGGCTATGGTGTTTTTGTAAAGTTGGTAGCTGAGATATAC